>NC_142649.1:29558712-29861742 GCF_055504915.1 Nelumbo nucifera
AGAAATGAATGAAAATAAAAAAAAGATAAATTGCAGATAAGTATTCTGTACTTTTCTGGGTAGTCTCACTTTAGGGCCTAAACTTTCAAGAATATGCATTTAAACTCAACTCCGTTAACATTAGATTGAAGGGTAAAATTAGCAAAATACTCGTATTCTTACTCTCTTTATTCAGTGTTCATCTTTTTTCTACCTTTGGAGTTTGGGCACAAACCGGTGGTGACAAAGTAAGCTCACCTCGGTCTGTTCGTTGGAGACAATCTCACTTTCAGAAGCTTGCTTTGCTATCGTTGGTTTGGTCCGAAGTCCAAAGGTGGTAGAAGAAAGATGTAAAATGAAAAAAGAGAATTAGAAAATGATTATTTTTGCATTTTTTACCCCTCAATCTAACTTTAGTTTAACAGAGTTGGTCTTAAATGTATATTTTTGGATGTTTAGCTATTAAAATGACACGCTCGAGCTGGAATGTTTAGGCCATAAAGCCAGACTACACTCAATGTGCAGGGGACCTATTCACAATTTACCTAAAAATGAAAAAAAAAAAATCTAACAAATAACTTCCATCTCTAGCTTCTTGGTGATATCCCCACAATTGGGCCCCTAAGAGCATCGTTTTGGATGGAACAACTCTCTTTGCCAAGACATGCCCAGGACTGCAAATGGATAATGGACCGAAACAGATTGAATATGAGTATAACCAAATCTTATTTGTTTATATTCAAATTCGAATTGAATCTATCCACTGGATATATGTTGCATTCGAATCAAATTCCGATTCCAATCGGATATTGAATATATAGTATAAATAAATTCAACTAAAATTGATCAAAATATTATATACTATTAAGAAAATTAACTAAAAATGACTTCAATGTTATACTTTATGAACAATATTCTTTTGAAAATATAACATTAAAATCAACTTTACTGATAGATATAATATAAATTTTGAGTGTATATGGGCATATATATTTAAATTGAATCAAATCAGATAGGGGTCCATATTTAATAGGATCAAATTTGAAAAGTCAGATATAATTTGCAGCCCTAGGCATGCCTATCAAAAAGAAAATAAAATTTTAAATAATGTAAATATAAGAACAAATTCTGATAAGATGTAGAAAAAAAAAGCATCACAAAAGAAGAATGATGCCAATACTTGACTTCGCATCAAGGCCATAAAAAATAAATCACAACTTCCTTTTCTGAATGATCCACAAGTACCTTGTGGATGTGGATCACTAGGGGTGGATTCGAGCTGAGCCAAACCGAATATCTAGTTATTTGAGTTCGATTCAAGCTATAAAAATGAGCTCGAATTCAATTCAACTCAAAAGCTCATGCGTTCGAACTTAGCTCAACAATGAGCCAAATTTCATAAAAAAATGTAAAAAAACATGTAGAAGCAAGGTTTTAAAAGGTTAAAGGAGTAGTTGAAGTATAATGGCCCAAAAAGGTGAGGCATAAGCCTCAAAAATTAAGAAAAAAATTAATTAAATTTTATAAATAATAAAAATAACATGTAATATACCAAGTTAGAATGATGGAAGGTACAAATATCTATAGAATAGAAGTTTATAAGCAATAAATTTTAAGTATTAAACAAAATAATAGTTCATCATCTAACCATTATAAGCATTTTATGGTTTTGGTTTTAAAATGTAATCTTATGAAATTATTCATATGAAGAATTATCTATATAATGGACATTAGAATTATGGTCATCCAACAATTGGGAAGAAAAGAAACAATTTAGTTGATTTGATCTATGCAACAAAAAATCAATAAAAAGAAAAACGAATCCATTATGGAGACAGAAACTAATAACTTGATTGGTCCTTTTTTGTATTGAACTCTTTTAGGCTAAGATACTAAGAGAAACTAATAAAACTACAAAAAAATGCATTAAATATGTATACTTGAACTACTAAAGTACTTGCCTTCCATGTTGGCTCTTTATTTTTACTCATTTTTATTTGGCCCATAATTACTAAAGTGTTTTTTCTATATATTTTAACAACAAAAAATGCATAAAAATATGTATTTTTTTGCATTAAATCACTAGATAATGTTGATACATGAGGCTTACGGATCATGTCTTGAGGCTTGAGGCTTACACCTCATTATGACAGGCTTAAACCTCAAACCAAAGTTGGGAGGCTTAAGCCTTGAGGCAAAATCTATGCACCTCACCTCAAGGCGTACGCCTTACACCTCAAGGCTTAAGCCTTTTAAAACAATGTGTAAAAGATTATTTGTATAAAAAATTAAAATTTATACATATAAAAATTAAAAATATTATATATAATTAATATAAGCTCATTTAGGCTCGCAAGCATCATGAGACAAGCTTCATTGGGCTCAAACTCAACTTAAAGCTCGATTTAGACCAAGCCAAATTGAGCTTTTTATGAACTGAGCTCAAATAGCTTACGGAAGGCTCAATTTGTGTCCACCCCTATGGGTCACCAAAGCTAGAAAACAGAATTTCTATAATGGTTATAGTTAGACCACCTTGGCATGATAACTCCAATGTCTTCCCTTCAACATTTGTGCATGCCTACCTTTCCAACATTAACTGTTTGGAAGTTCACTAGAAAAGGGTGAACACCAATTTCTTTAAACAAGGTCAATGTCTTCTTATCATCCCAAAGAAAAGATCATGGCATATCTTAACAAAACATTGGGGAAGGATTTCTTATTTGTCACACTTATTTTTTTTTTAAATAATGAATATGTAATATTATTAATATGGTAAATGTTTTCTAAAATATTCTGTGAATTTTTGTATATTTTATCTTTTTTAAATTTTTATTATTTATGGCATCAAGGGTTAACACATTTGTGTAACAGGTTGACATGCTACCAAACAAAAAAAAAACAACTTTTTTGTGTCAATCGTAAATTTTGTATTTCATTTCCATAATCAACAAAAAATAATTTTTGTTTATCATACTTATTTTTCTTTAATATGATTATACAAATATTAGAGATGTTCCCAAATGTTTTTTATAAAATTTCTGTATTTTTATAATATTTTGTCTTTTATCATTTTTTATTTTCATTATTTAATTATAAATCAATTGCTAACAAATTTGACCCGAAAAAGGTATAATTTTTGACCCACCACTGAACAATAGAACATTTTCATTTTTCAGTCAATTCAAATTTTGTATTTCATTAACATCATCAATAAAACAATTCTTGTTTTAATAGAATGTATTGGAAATATACCTAAATTTTTCTACAATTTATTTTATTTTTATAATTTTGTGTTTATTTGTTTTTCTTAAAAAAATATTGTTTCATGGATTGAAGAATTTGATCCGAATGACTTTGTTTATTGATTGGTAAAAAATGGGTGTTAAATTGTTAAAAGCATTAAATTTAAATTTAATTATTAGGATCTATTAGTGAGAAAAGAATACCTTAAATATAGGATTTATGGGAGATGTTGAAAGTTAATATTTTAAACATAAGATTCGATGAGAGAGAATTTCATGAAATAAAAATCAATAGTTCAAATGCTCTCAAAATAAAAGACAGTACTAGTTCACCATTGTACTAATTCCAAAAAAGAAAAAGTTACGTGTGATTCAACACTAATAGCACTTTCACTTTGTTGCTTTCTAGCTCTCACAAACTCTTCACTAACTTAAACATCGGAGTGCCCGCACCGGGAGAGCATCCCAAACACTTTTATTTCTCTTTCTTTGTAGCTCGATCAACCAACCTACTTAGCTTGCCATCCAAGTTTTTGTCCAGTAGAGAGTGACCAAATTGTGCATCATCATATGGCACCGTCTGTAGGAACTGCTACAAAAAGTTCAGTTCTCATCTACTTTCTACTAAACAAATCAAATCCTCAAGAAAGAACCCCGTTAACAACACCAACAACGCTAACAACATCCAAGTTGACACCATTGCACCTGGGGGCAAAACCAGTCTGCATCAAACACCGAGAATCCATCAGTCACAATCAAATAGTTCACAATTCCCCTCACTCTACCTGGCATCCTAGCCACCCCGAGACTAAACATCCCACTATGCTATCTGACTGCACCTTTCCCCCTAGTTGAGTAATCAATGGTTTCTATAGGGATCGATGGTCGATAGTTTTATGAGCTGACACAATACATCCATGGACCACGGCATTGACCTGTGGATGCAAAATTGGAAAGGCTGCTTCACGGCGATAGTGGGGATGCAGACACAATTCGCGCCTAGCATGCAGATGACATAGGAATTCCAACAACAGCAGGTCACCAGCTAGGTCCCTACAATAGCAATGAACCTGAACTAATAGCCCGACAACCTGAAATGAAATCAGGAACAAGTGGTGGATCCCCCCATCACAAAAATCAGAATAAGGAGGGAACCCACACCTTCAGAGCTCAGAATCCCACTTACGCCCTGACAGAAGAGACTAGCAGAGCAACTTCTTCAATTGGGACCGCCACCATTGGTTCCACCGAGGGGTCTCAGAGGAGAAACCTAGACACACTAGCCACACTGTAGGTAAAAGTTGCTTCCCCCTGAAAGATGAGGAAGAAGTGAAGGAGGAACCCAAAAAGGAAGAGATGAGCCAGATTGCCATGTCATCCATGTCACACGTGTCCCATACATCCTCGCTGGCAGCCGAGATTGATGCAGCCTCTGACCCAAGGACTTCAAGGCCCCCAGCCTCGAGTCTTATGAAGGAACAACTGACATGGTAAACCACCTTGACGGTTGTTAGTCCCTAATGTAGCTTTACGGGGCCTCGAATGGAGCCTTTTCATGGCCATCTTGACCACTTTTCAAGGTACAACTCAGATGTGTTACTCAGGATTGGCTGTGGGTTCTATAAAGACTTGGAGGAAGTTCGCAAACCTATTCATAACTCATTTCACGATGAGCAAGCAGTGTCCAAAGTCAACAACCAGCCTCCTAAACGTAGTCTAGCGTCATGTTGAGAAGCTCAAGTACTACATCAAGAGATTCAACCTAGAGCGGTTACAAATCCCCAACTTTGACCCCACCATTCATCTCACTACGGTAGCCAACGGTGCCCGACACCCTGAATTGCGCTGGGAGGTCAAGTTCAACCCTCCTAATTCCATGGAGTTCCTCGACCAGGTAGCCAAGTTCATAAAGGCTGAGGAAGCACTCAAATCCCGGACAAAGCTGAGCATGAAGTGAAAGAGGTCAAAAGACAACCAGGGTATGAGTAAACAAAGAAAGAAGAGCAGGTCACCTTGAAGACATAGCAAATTGTCGGGCCGATGCTCTCAAACTCCGCCCATCAAGACTAAGAACTTTACTTCCCTGAATGCAAGGAGAGGGGAGATCCTAATGGAAATAAAGTCGGTAGAATACGTGAAGTGGCCACTTCACCTCAAGGGAGACCCAACCAACCATAACAGGGACAGGTAATGCCACTTCCACAGGGACAGTACACGACACTGAGAACTACCATAACCTCAAAGACGAGATCGAGGAGTTGATCAGAAGAGGTTACCTAAATAAGTTCATCAATTAGGAAGATCGTGATCGCCCCACTAAGCAACCGAGGAGAAATGAGACCCCGCATAGAAGAGATCAGCCCCAACGTGACCTGGAACAGGAAGACCACCCGCTTTGAGGTGTCATCAATATGATCATAGGTGGGTCGATAGTTGTAGGTTATAACACCTTATTCGGTAAGAATTCAATGTAGGAACTATTTTACGAAGAAGAAAATCCACTAAAGCAACCGCATATTGAAGAGGTCATCTACTTCACAAAGGATGACACAAGAAGAATTTAGTATCCACACGATGACACCCTCGTTGTCAAACTTGTAATACATGACTTCGAGGTAAAGCAGATTTTGGTGGACTTTGATAAGTTGGTGAACATTTTGTTCCTAGGAGCCTTCGAGCAGATGGAGTTTGAGAGGAAGGGCACACTCCCAGAAGACGTCCCTTTGGTAGGCTTCAATAAAGAGGTGTGCAGCCTCTTGGGATAATCAATTTATTAGTGACAGCAGGCTTTAAACTGAATAAGGTTCGCTTCAAGAATGAGTTCTTGGTAGTAGCAACCGCCTCGCTGTACAACACAATCCTAGGCCTACCCATCCTGCATGACCTCAGAGTCGTAGCGTCAACCTACTACTTGGCGATAAAATTCCCAACCGACTGTGGAGTAGGAGTGGTGCATGGAGATCATTTAGTGTCGCACAAGTGCCACATAATGGCAATAAAAGGCAAGGGGAAGCAAGACACTGACGTTGGCCAGGAGCTGTCCCTGGAGAACAATAAGGAAAGATTCGCCACTATGGAAGACACTGTCCTAGTGACGATCTCAGATATGGACGCACAGAAGATAGTGCAGATCGGCGCACACCTCCAAGAACCTCTATGCTCTGAGCTGGTAAGTTTCTAATTACTTAGTAATTTAGATGTTTTCACTTGGTCGGCTACTGATATGCCTGGCATAGAACCCTTTGTCATAAGTCACAAACTTAATGTTGACCCCTTAGTCAGACCAAGCTAGCAGAGGAAAAGAAACTTCACCCAAGAGCGGTGGAGGATAATAGACAAGGAGGTCGGGAAGCTCCATATAGCAAACTTCGTTAAAGAGGTCGAGTACCCAAGCTGGAATGAAAACCCAGCTCTCGTGAAGAAGGCCAACGGCAAGTGGTGCATGTGCGTCAAATACACTGACCTCGACAAAGCCTACACAAAGGACAACTTTCCACTCCTTAGAATAGACCATGTGGTAGATGCGACCTTGATGTTTGATCCATTAAGCTTCATGGATGCATACTCTGATGGATTATGCCAACCAACAGAAGATTGTATTTGTAATTGAACGGGCTTATACTGTTATAAGGTCTTGCCTTTTGGCATGAAAAACACTGAGGCGACCTACCAGCGACTTGTAAACAAAGTATTTTTTGATCTTACTGGAAATATAGTAGAAGTTTATATAGATGATATGGTTGTAAAAACTAAGTTTTCAAAAAATTTGATTGCTAACCTAACTAGTGTTTTTAACTTGCTAAGGAAATATAACATGAAGCTCAACCCAAACAAGTGTATCTTTGGTGTTACGTTAGGAAAACTTCTTGGCTACATAGTGAACCAACAAAGCATCAAAGCCAAGCTTGATAAAATCCAGGTTGTTTTAGATATGTGACCTTCTAAATCCATTAAGAAAGTCTAGAGGCTAACAGGTCAAATTGCCACCCTGAACAGGTTCCTATCTAAGTCAATTGGGTAATGCCTTCCTTTCCTTAAAGCAATTAAAATGGTCCAAGACTTTGAATGGATTGAGGAGTGTCAGCTCGTGTTCGATGAGCTGAAAAATACCTTAGTTCTCCACCCTTACTAACTAGGCCAGAACCCGAGACAAGTTAAAACTCTACTTCTCCCTAAGTGACGAGGTGATCAGCTCAGTGCTAATCCGAGAGGTAGACAAAGTGTAGCGACCTGTCTATTATGTGACTAAAGTCATGCATGCCGCCTAGACCAGATACCCCAACATAGAGGAAGTTGGCATTCTCGCTAGTATTAGCAGTCCACAATTTGCACCCTTACTTCCAGACCCACACAATCATTGTACTTACCGACAAACCCCTGAGGCAAGTATTGAAGAAGCTTGAGGTGTTTGGGAGATTAACTAAGTGGGTGATCGAGCTCAGCAAATACGATATCCGGTTTGAGTCATGTCATATAATTAAGGTCTAGGTCTTGTCCGACTTCGTCGCCGAGAGCATGTTGAGTACACCGACCCTTGAAGTTGGAAAACCTATCACCACCTCGAAGGCTTTGACCAATGTGGCACCTAAACAAACATGGGATGAAAAGCCCTGGATCCTCCATGTGGACGACTTATCCAACCAAAGAGGAAGTGGAGCCAGACTAAACCTGTATGGACCGAGTGATGTCAAGTTGGATTACGCCCTCCAATTTGCATTCCGAGCATCGAATAACAAAGTAGAGTACAAGGCACTAATGGTAGGGTTATCACTAGCCAAGGAGGTCAGGGCAAAGCACTGTATCATTTATAGTGACTCACAATTGGTGGTTAACCAAATGAATAGGTAGTACGATTTGCGTGTGAGCTATGATTTTTGCTCCATTCCTTTGGATGTTCCTTTGTGAGTGGTTTGAGCTCAGTGTGACGTTGCGACGTCTGCATCCACTTCTTGTTCATGTTGCTACTCTTTATGGTGACGAAGCAGAGGAAAAGGTTTTCGAAGTGTACGAAGGGAAGCTCTCACTCCAGGCAAAGTGGCAAAAGAACTTTAAGATTAATGAGATTGGCGTGAGGTTGGCTTCTCTTGACGACATTGTGTCAAGGCCTTACGCCCAGGCAGTGCCCCACACCACACCGCGTTGTTCTGTATTGGTGTGCCTGTTCCAGAGGGTGGAACAGGCTAGGTGTGAATTCCTCTGCTGTGAATTCCATGCACGATGGTGGGGGTCTGTTATGGACCAAGGAAATTGGTCCAGACCAGGCAAGATACAACCAAAGGTGTTCGAGGTATGAAAGGTGGATATCATACTTACAATCTCCTCCCTACCCAGCTCAGTTGGTCCGAACTTAGAGATTGCCTGCGATTCTCGTTGAGAGGTCAATGTCCCTGTTTGGGAACCCTATTACTCTTGAGTTGAGGTACCCTCCTCAGCCCGGGCAAACTGGGAAGACTCCCTCTTTGACTCGCTTGAAGACATGACTAAGATACGGGGATGGACTCATCGACATACTGAAGAAAATGACCGACCTCACCCAACCCGACAAGCCTCGCGAGCTGAAAGCGACCTCGCTGCGAAGCTTGCCTCCAACCTCTCGCTCAATTTCTCGTAGAGAACTCAAAAAATAGTGCAACTAGGACCCTCGAGGGGGCCCCCTATTTATATCCATGAGATGCAAAAATCAATAGATGAGATACACTTAATCTGGCGCTTCATAGGGGAGCACGCCATTTCAATTTTTCGAAAGCAAATTAAAAATTTGAGTTTGCGTGCTTGATTTGAAATTCAAACCTACCACGCACGTTGGCCCACTCTTTAGACCAGAACAAGTGAGTGTTAGCACCCAACTTTTGCTCGGTTCCTTCTTTGACCCATCTCCTAAATTCCGGATGCCCGATCGTACCCCACCAATCACTTTAAAACATGCCAAAACCCTAAGAAACCAAAGTTTAGCCCAAATGCCCACAAATCCACCGTTAAATCTACATAATTCCCTTTCGATGGTCTTGATTATGCCACATCACCATACCTGATCCCCGACCAAAATCCATCACGTGAAACAAAATCCTCAAACAACCAATTACGCAAAATTTCAACCCTAAATTCTTGGATTTAGCCAATCATCCATCAGAGATCCCATTTTGACGCATATAACACTATGACGCTCCTCGAACCTAAAACTCGTTATCCATAGATACCTAACACGATCAAACCCTTCCAACAGCCTCATAATCCCAATCCATACCTACCCACCAAATTTTGTCCCAAGATTCTCTCATTTGACCTAACACCAAGCCTGGATACTATTTTGGCAAATTTTATTGATTAAAAGCTCACCTGTCACAAACCTCCATCATCCAAACCTTATTCGACCAATCAGACCCCACTACCATGATCAGTGACCCAAAGAATCTCAGCACATCAAATTTCACGACTAAACACCTCTTTTTGACCATTGAAAAAGCAAGATTCCATTCTAGGCCCTCCCATTGATTGAAAAACCATAAGCTAAGACCATGATCTGAACTAAATCAGTCAATCCACACCTATGATCAAAGATCCATCACTTCTATCAGATTCAGGATGTTTGAAAACACCTACCCACCAAATTTTATTCCAAAATTCCCCCCGTTTGACCCTTCATCAAACAAAGATTCTATTTTAGCAAATCTTTTTTATCCAGACTTATTGGCCACAGATCTCAATCTTCCCAGGCCCATTTGTCTGATCAGACCTCACCACTGTGTTTAGAGACCCAAAAAACCCCATCACACCAAATTTCATTACCAGATTCATCTGTTTGACCGTTAAACTAAAGATATACCTTTTCTACGCAACTCATTAAACCGCTGCATCGGCTGTCCAATCCAAGATCTTAAGTGGGTAGGAAATGACGTCAGATCCTTACTTAACCCCATTAAAACACCTGGACCAATGATTTTGAGCCTAATAGGCTTAAAAAATCCAAAATACCAAACATGCCCCTACTTAAAACCAATAAAAGACAAAACCACTTTTAAAATCTCATCAAATATACGTTTTTTGCCACTGTCAGCCCCAAATACGGGGCTGCAACGTCTGGCACGCCCCAATCCTTCATTGGACGCACGAAACCCATAAGAAACCACCCAAAATCGAGAAAATCTGTTCTACAAAGAAAGAATGGTCAATTGCAAGCCCTTCTCTCTCAAAATCTTTGCCTATTTCAGTGAAAAAAAAAAAAAACTCTACTAAATCATAGGTACTGTAGTTGGGCGAGTTTCACACTCATCTCCCTCCATTTTCTCTATAAATAGAGGCCTAACTCAAGCTTTAGAGGATGAGGGTTTTCTAACTCCTGTAACACCCCAGCTTGCTTGAAATCCCGAAATTCTTAAAGCCAAACTCAAGTCCCATCCCCTGTTGCATAGACTCAACACCAAAAACATCTAGCCTAGCTCCTACCTTGTTCAAGTTTCATTTGATGTCCCTTCATCTGCTAGAAAGCTTGCTTCAAGGTTGTACACGAGATGTAAGCCTCTCATTCCACCATATCTTTGCTTTTAGTTTAGTTTCAGGTTGCTTAAAGCTCTAAAATATTGGGAAACTTGCATTCCCAACTTCCGCTGGATAAAGAAAAATAGGTAGAGAGGCAAAGGTCTTAGAGAAACTAGTACCTAAGACCCGATAACATCAATGCAAATCAATTCAGGGTGAAGTTGGAAACATTTTCAATAGATTTCAGGAGATTTGAGCAATCTTGTTAGTTCGTGTTTTGCCAGAATTTGAGCCTGAATTACTCCCGTAGTGGGCTACTACGGCAGCTTGGAGAAAAGGGTGCCAAACACCTTCCCTCTCCCAATCTTTGGAACCCAAAGCCTTTTACTTCAGTGCCTTTCCTTGGTAAAGAATGAAGTCACTATCAAGGCAAGTAAACCGTTTTTCGAATCTAAAAATGATGGCCAATTTCCTCTAAAAAATGGGTGGCGACTCCAACTCTTTTGAGCCGGCCATTAGCTTTTCAGAGCTCACAGTGAACAAACCAAACTAACAACAGACCAACTGAACTAGTCAATTGGTGCCAAGGATCCACGATGAGCTACTCTCTTCCGTGAACCGACCTCAACTCAGGAGTGGGGGGAAATTGATGAGGGGTGATTTGGCCTTCTAATGACATTGCAACAAGCAACATTACAAAACCGTCATACGACACCTCAACACCATATATGCATTGACTTTGGGAGCACCTCAGACACATCGCACTTGTCTCGACTTCCTCGACCCCACCTCACCAGGTTGGCCTACGGATGCCCCAAGAGGTATCAGGTCGGAGTAAGTGGTGACCTGGCTTCGCCGACCTCACCAAGGTCTAGCTGGTGACCTACACAACATGATGGACAACCTCCTTCACACGAGTGGGTCATCGTCTCTAAATCCTCCGAGATCACGTCACCACATCAACAGAGCTGACACCCACCCCATATGCTTCAGAGGCAACCGGATAAGCACTACTGCCATACATGGAGTTCTTCGCCAGGTGCAAAACCACCTCCAAACCAAATGGACCTGTTATCTCGGAGGCACAGCGTTCTGGACTTTGTAGCTCTCACAAACTCTTTGTTGACTTAAGAATCAGAGTGCCCACACAAGGAGAGCATCTCAGACACTCTAAATTCTCTTTCTTTGCAGCTCAATCAGCTGACCTACTTAGCTCACCACCTAAGTTGTTGTCCAACAAGGAATGGCCAGTTATACTCACCTTGACCCTTAGTCCCTTAAATTGCCCATGGTTACGACTTGATTAGGGGTTACTAACTTTGAACACATATCAAGCACTAGCAGAAATGACTCATCTTGTTAAGCCTACTTGTAAGTTGTGTCTAAGTGCAAATGAAACAAATTGTTTATTCCTTCAATGTCCAGCGGTCATTCCCATATCGTTCTTGTTCATAGGCCTGAGACTAGACCTAAGCACCTCCCCTGACCTCAATTCTTTGTTTGATAGAATGGACATGTTTGGATGAGGAGCTTAATGACTTTAACTCTTTGCCCTTCCTAATTTAAGGTATAGTTGTTCTTTGGTATATTTGGAAAATGAGGAATACACTTTATATGGAGAATGCCCCCTTTTTTCAAATAGTTGTCATGTTATCCACTGAACCTACTTATCTGACCTTACTAAATTTTCGGTGAATGATAGAACTGGTCTTGTAAACTCTTTTTGATAGTTGTATATTAGGTAGGGGTGGCAATTGGGTGGATTGTGTTTGGGATGAGCATTAGATCAATCCATCTACTATCCATCCATTAATGACCCATTTAAAGAAAATCAAATGGGTTGGGTTCAACCCAAACCCACCATGACCTATCCTAACTCGTTTATCCTACATACATAAAAAAATAAAACACAAATTACATACATTATAAAAACACAAAAAATGCAAAAGAATTTGTAGAAAAATATAGAAAATGAGGAAAAATTAAAAGAAGTTGTAGGAACATATGACAGAAATTATAAAAATCAGAGGATGCTACAAAGGTCAGAGGGTCCATTAACTAGTCTAAAGTCTATTCAAGAAGAAAATGCTCAAACCCAATTGTTTAATCTCATTTACATCAGCCAACTACTACTTATTCTAGGCACTCAAATTGCCCAAACATCCTTGCTTTGGTTGATTATCAAGATTTGCCAGATTTATTTAAAAAAGATGGAAGTTTTAAGGATTCAATTCAACCATTCACACATTATTTGAAATTCAATTAAAAAGGAAATAAAAGATAAAAAAGAACAAGCATTTTATATGATTCAAACAGTGTTCAACAAATGAGGTTGATAAATGAAACCCAACATGGGAATTAAAAAGCAGGAGAACAATACATAGAAAAAAATAGAGAATGATTTTTTTCTTTTTTTTTACCAATTACATAGCTCAATTCTTAGTGGTTCAAACTCCTCATCATCTTCATCCTTATCTTTGCCAACATCCTTGTTAGGTTCACTTCTACTTATAACATTTTGGTAAAAATGTATCCACACAACTAATCTGTGTTAAAAGGCGAAGGCATATATGGTAGGACCCCATGAGATAAGATTATGATGATGGATAGGGTTTATTAGAGCAACAACATATTTGTTGGTAATACAAAAGCAACGGTCAAGACGAGGAGATCGGCTCCATCAAGGCAAACCTATGCCCACACTATTCTAATAGCCTTTCTCAGCCTTGCATTGGGAATATCTCGAATGGACTTTTCCCTAACTGAAGCCAAACTCCGAGATGAGGCCCCAACCGGCCTAAATGTCTTCAATGCAATTGTCACTGATGATTATAATGTATGGACAACCCTTTCTCTTTCTCTATCCTTTGAAGCAAGTTTGGGTGGCAGCAACTACTAATGAAATGGAAGCAAAGACTTGTAACTACATCGTCTCCAAGGTTAAGGGTTTTGGGGTTTCTTCTGAGGTCATTTATAGCGAAGATGCGCTAAGATATGTTCCATAGAGATATGGCTCATATGAACAACAATATTGCAAGACTGGTTTATGAGCTTTGTTCTCTGATTCACACCATCCTCTGGTCTCCTCCATTGCATGGCACTATTAATTTAATCATTTCCTTAAACATTGAGATTATATGGGAGAAAGCGGTTTTTGAAAGAGAAACCTACAAGGTCGTTGGAAAAGATGAACCAAAGCAGGTGAAACTGAAAAGATGCTCATGGGTTACCCATTGGGTAACCATGACCCAACCAACCTAAACCTTTAAATCTTCATTTACTAGGTTACCCAACACTCTATGACCCAGGATTAAATGGATACAACCCAACACATCAATTTAGTGATTTGGGTTGAAAAATTGCTACCCCTATCATCATCAGGCAACACAAGTAGATGGTCTAAGCCCCCTCCTAATCCTTTGAAAATCAAGCAAGGCTTAATCCCCTAGGGAAGCCTTATACTTTCTTTATCACTAGGGACCAAAGTAGTGGCTTTGTAGTTAGCAGATCCATGACAGTGGTATGCTCCTTCCTAGAAGAAACAAAAGCCATAGCTATATTTAAGGCTCTAAATTATTATTTGGTATGGACAAATATCACCCATGAGCATAGGAGGGTTTATATTTAAAAAAATTTTACATTATAATGAAAAAGTTTATTTTTTTCACAATTGCCTCCACTCAACAAAAATAGTAGGGGGTTAATTTAATTATTTATTTGGTAATCAATGAGATAATGACATCCAAGTCCCAATACCTACTTAAAATCTAAAATTAAAATAATGAGAAGTGAAGTAACTCTTATATCTCATATTTTTCCAATATGATAAATTAATTGTCAGCACCTAACCTTCACTTGTCTGCCGCTTGAATCACCAATTCATCCCTAACACGCAACCAAACCTTCCCAATCCTTTTGAAACTCTGAAAAACCTAGATAACCCAAATTTCAGCCTAAAAGCCCCCATATCCACCCTTAAACCTACTCAATACCAATCTAAAGGCTTAGATTGAACCCATTTACACCCTCAAACCCAAAACCTCCTAAAATATCGACCCATGAAATTTCAACTCAAGATTCCTTTATTAATCCCTTCACCAAACCAAGATTTCATTTCAAGCTTTCTCGTTAACCTAAACACCCGCAACATAAATCCCCTTGATCCAAACACCTCTGAACCAATCAAACAATGCCATCGAACTTTACACATGTCAAAATACCTGCCTATAAACTTTCAACCCAAAACTCCCTCATTTATCCTTCATTAAGATAAGATTCTATTTCTACCCTCTTATTGACCCAAATCTCCACAATCATAACCTTCTAGAACCAATCAAATTTTACCATCAAAGCCAGACATCCTAAAACCTTTCCCTATCAAATTTTAGCCTAAAATCCCCTCATTTCCCCCTTAATTGCACCAAGATTCCATTCTAAAGTTTTAGATTGATCGAATCACTCCACCTCTAGATATACTTGATATGGGCCTAGTCGGGTCAATCTAGCCCCATCAATTGATCCAAAAGGATCAAAAAACCTACCTTACCAATTTTCAACCAAAAATACCCTATTTTACCCCCTCAATTATAAAAATTATATTTCGACCAATTCCATTGGCCCACACACATAAAAACCACTGTGTATACTCAAACCCATCTCCACCCCCCACTTCTTGACCCAAAATCCCCACTAGTAATCCAAAATTTTGGTTTGACCTTCTTAAACCTAGAATTATCAAAATACCCCCCAAAATACCCAAAATTTACTAAACTACCCTTAACCATAAATTGAAGCCAAGGTTTTTATTTAATATAATCAGCCAAAGTTATCATTCCTCAACTTCAACCTTGAGATGAAGAGCAGCACGACAACACCATCTCCTCCAGCCTCTCTCTCTCTCTCTCTCCTCCTTCTCCTCCTCCTTTTCTTCTTCTTCTTCTTCTTCTTCAACCTTTAGTTGGCCCTATTCATCATCCCGTTGATGAGAATAGAAAGCCCATAACAACAGCACTCTCTCAGAATTCCTGCCCATTTCTAGTTTATCTCTTATCATTTTTCTATCTCTTTTCCCTTTGCCATTGTTTTTCTTCATTCTTTCATAAGTTTGTCTTTCCCCAACCTTCTAATGATCGTTTGTTCTCTATCTTCATCGTCTGAGCAGAATCGAATAGCAGTTCAAGGGAAGAGTTTAAGAATAACAAAACTCTCATACTACAAGAAAATGGGTCTATAGCTACTACAGTATAGCTACAGACACAAAAAATCATAGATAAAACATAGGATATTGTCACACACATAAAATGTCCATAGATAAAAGTTGACCTTTAGCTACGGTCATTTGGTCTATGACTACAAATCACCTTGTCCATGGCTAAAAGCTAATTTATATAGCTACAAATCCTGGTTATCAATGGTTGTAAGTTGTATACATATGAATTTAAACTTTAACTATAGACATATCGTTCATGGTTAAAAGATGGATCGTGATCATTCCTATTAGGGGTGCTTGACTCGATAACCCAAATCGGCTAAGCCTTCCCCAAGTTTGTAGAAAAAAAGAGAGGTTGTCATAATTTTCCTACTTCCCTCCTGAATCCCTCCATTTATGCCCATCCAATTTTTCTATTTCCTTTCCCCTCTTGAAACCCCTTCGAACTTTCTTTCATTTTCTTTCGATACCTTTAAACAATGAGCCCTTGTTGTTTTTTGAGCTGTTCCACCGATGCTAAGGAGTCACTACATTTCAAAATCGAAGAATACTACCTAACCAAAAGACTGATTGACAACAGCCTCAAGGTATGGATCTCTCTCTCTCTCCCTCTCTCTCTCTCTCTCCGTGTGAAAAACCATAACTTAGTCTCCAACCATCATTGCCAATTTACTTAAATGATTCAAATAAACTTTGTACTTAGCTTTGTTACTCATTAACTTAGAATGGAAACTTTCTTGGTTCAAAAACTCTTCAATCAAAAACTTAATCCCTTGTTATTTTTAAAGTTATTAATAGGTTAATTGAAACTAGGAAATCCAAATCTAAAGCAACAGTACATACATTTAATTTGAAGAGTTGTATAGAATTAAGAATTTGAATTGGGAAGAGAAGTTAATGCAGAATATTTAATTCAGGTTAAATACAAAATGATTTGTCAATTCTTCACTTATTGGGTTATCTTCCAATGTAAGTGTGTGGGGAAATACCAAAGAGATGTTTTTTTTTTCGTACAGCTTTGATCACTGGTTATATACAGATGACTGATCTATATTAATACGAAACTTTCAAAATTATTGGCCATATGTGTTAGGAGATAGGAGGACTGGGGACATAGTGGAATGAGGGAAGGAACTTGTCTCTTCTTAAGAACCAAAGGACCAACAAAGCTTATGGCACTTTGAGTTTCTTATTTACGTCCATTGGTTACATTTATTAGATATATGTGTTGAAAGCTGATATGAGCTAATAGATCTTCCAAATTAAGGGCATGGCTAAACCTAATAGGCAAATGTCCAATAATTACATTTATTAGATACATGTGCAAAAAGCCTAAAAGATACATACACTTGAATTTCTAAAGAGTTAATTAATAAGAAAATAACACAGATAATTTATAAAATTAAATTCAAAAAAGAAAAGATAAAAATAAAGAATAAGAATAAAAAATATAATTAAGGGGATTTTATTGTGATGTTTTGTTTCATTATGCTCTTAGTTAATTGAATAATTATCTATTTTTGTGATTGCACCTGTTTGGAATCCCATGTGGGCACCACCTATTAGACATAAGAAATGGGTATCTAACCCCTTCTCTCTCCCATCTAAGTCTTACCAAACTGGTTAGCCAATGCCTCAGGCCTTGGAGTCATTATAATTGAAAACCGATTTTTTATGTAATTTTCAGAGGTCCCATCATCTCCATTTCATTTGACTAATGGGTAACGGCTCCAAATAAGCCCAAGTGAGCTGTTTTCCAATGCTCACAACAATTGATAAGCATGACTCCTAAAAACTAAAGGGGTCATTCAACCCATCTATTCTCTATTCAAGTTTAGGGTTGAGGGCTAGGAATAGGGTTGTCAATAGATTGGATATTAGCCCAACCTAACTTGATCCAATTTGAATTCATTACAAATAGACCCAGTCCAATAACATCCAAGAAATACTTTGGACCAATGTGTGTGCATCAATCCAATTCAATAAGTCTTATTAGACAAAGCAACTTTTTCAAAGTGGTTTAAATTTGAATAAGATCCAACCCAAACCAGGTCCATTGATCTCTCTACTCTTATCTTTTGTCAATGGACCAGATATCGGTTCAACCCAACCTAATCCAATCTAAATTCATTATAGATGAATTAGGTCCAATCCATCTAATAAATACTTTGAACCATTAAGTTTGGACTATTCCAATTAAGTATGTCCTATTGAACTGTCCAACCCATTCAAATTGATTTTGATTTTGATGGGTTTATCTTAAACCTAATCCATTGACATCTCTAGCTTGGGGCAGTGGGACCAAATTCGTGCATCGCATGGGTAGGGTTGTCAATGGAACCAAATAGGTTAACAAACCGAAATGGATATAATCCAAAAACTCAAAGGTCTATTCATTCATCCACTTAATTATAGAAATCTAGCAAAGTTTGGGGTTTTTCATCTCTCTCTCCCCAGTAGAATATCAAAGAGGGTTTCAAAAGATCTCTTTATTTCTCTAATGGCATATTATAGAGGCTTCCTCTCCACCAATCCAACAGTTTCAACCTGAGGTGTTCTCTTTATTCAACTAATTGAGTGTGCAAAACTGCTCGAAAAATATCTCATCAATGGTGGACAAGTTGGTAAGACCAATAGATTTTTTTGATTGTGTAGTTTTTTCCTCTATTTCTCTGTTTCGGTTTTTCTTTACGACTTTGAAGTTCATTCAATTGAATTGCTTCAAAGTTATTTTGGTTGCTTCTTTTCTTGATTTTAGTTTCTTTTGCTAACAAGAAATAGTCAAAACCCCTTCATGATCAAAGAAAAAGAAAAGAACTTTGCTAGTTTTTTTTTTTTTTGTATTTTCCATAAACTAATCGGAGCTACTACTAAAACCATTTTTTTCATTTCATTTGTCTGTCTCTTATTCTTATTTTAAGATTTTTTCGCATCCTTACCAACTCTTTTAAGATGCACCTATTTTTATAGATGATTTTATGGCTGAGGAATTTGTTGTATAAGCTTTGGATTTCATTGAAAAGCATGGTTTAGTGCATGTGAGAATTGATTTGTTTTCTTTATCTTAATTTTTTTAATTTGGTAGATTTTTATATTTTTGTGAACTTTTAATATATTCTTGTAGTTTTTTTATTTTTTTATGTTTCATTCAGTTTGGATTGGATTGGACCCACTATTGTCCATTTACATTTTAATTGGATTATTTGGATTTGGTTTGTATGGGTTTTAGACTGGATTCGGTCTCATCCAGTTTAAATGGACCCATATTGGATTAGATAAAATCCAATCCAATTGATACCTGTTAACACCAAATTTTTGCTCAGTCCCCTCTCCAACCCACTTCTCACATTTAAGATGCCCGATTACACTTTTCACTCTCTTTTAAACACCCCAAAGCCCTATGAAACCAAATCTCAACTCAAATACCCTTAAATCCACTGTTAAATCCCAAGATTCCTTTTGAATGTCAGAGTTGTGCCATATATGGAATCCACCTTTAAACCCCATCATATAAAACAAAACCTTTAGACAAAAAATAACACCAAATGTCACCCTTAAATTCCTTAATTTCACTCTCCATACACCAAATATTTCACTCCATTGAATCTAACGTTATGGTGCTTTGTAAGAAAAAAAAAAAAAAAAAACTATAATCTGCACATCCCCAACACATCGAACCCTTTCACCAAATTCCAACTCAAGTTTACCTCATCTACCTCTCCAAGATTTCATTCCAAGCATTCTCATATTGGTCGGATTACCCATACCTCAAATTTCCTTAATTTATACACATTTGAACCGATCAAACCTCGCCAATTCAACCAAAATCCTCACAAACCTAACTTAGTTAAATTGTAGCTCAAAACTACCTAATCTACCTTCCATCATACAAAGATTACATTTTGGGCATTTTCATTAGTTGAACCACTCGTTCCTTGAATTCCCTGAATCCAAACACATTTGAACCAATCAAACTCCATCAATAAATCTAGGGCCCCCACAAATCCGATCCTACAAAGTTTCAGCTTAAAAGTTTTCCATCTACCCATCCATTAGGAAAATATTCCATTTCAATTTTCATTGATCGAAATGTACGTACCTCAAATTCTCCTAATCTAAATAGATTTGAACAAATCAAGCCCTACCATTTCATCTAGGCTCCATAGAAACACCACCCGAATAAATTTTAGCTCAAAATTCCTCCATCTACCTATTCATTAGATAAAAATTCCATTTGGGGCTTTTTCATAAGTCAGAATGACCGTACCTCTAATTTCTCTAATCTGAACACATCTAAACCAATCAAACTCCACCAATTCGTCCAAGCCCCTCAAAATCCCCATACTATTAAATTTCACCTGAAAATTCATCCATTTACCCCATCGTTCAATAAGGATTTTGTTTCGGGCTTTCCCTCAAGCCATAATTTTTGTATTAAATTCCTTTGATTCAAGCACCGATGGACCAACCTGACCCCACCAATCAATCCAAAATGCCCCATATCCATCCTTCTTTCATTAACCCAACGGTTTGACCCTCTTAAATCCAAAATTACAAAAATACCCCAAAACCTCAAAATTTTATAAAACTCCCTTAGCCCAACCATTAAGCCTCTTAAAGTATCCCTAAGTTTTAGGAAATTAACTAACTCTATCCCTACTATTTACATAGTGTTCAAAGTACCCTTAATAATTGATTAAATCCTCCCCTGCCATTAGCGTCCATGTAACATATAGAATTTTTATAAAACCGAATATTACCCTTTTTATGGTCAATTTTGCCCTCCTTTATTCTTTAAATTTTCAAAATAAAACTCAGCATCCACCTTGTGGATGCTGGTTGTTGGGTCAAGGATTTGTTTTCTTCCCAAAAAGAAAATAGATCTAACTTCTGCTTGTCTGCCTTGGGAGGCTCAACATCCCATATCCATCCTATGAGGCTTGTTTTATGTATTTGCGCTCTCTACTGTCGTTCTCCCACTTTGCAAGAAAAACTTAGCTGCACATCGAAGAACAGGTTAATAAAAATGGTGAGGACCACAAAATTAGATATCGTTATGCTATTCACTTGTGACTTTCCAAACACATTTATTTGCTCCTTCAATTTCTTTGAAATTTATTCACATTGGATCTCAAAATGTTCTACTACTATTTTTGCTAATCCTTGTTTCATGGTTTCTACCTTTTACTTTCATGATTTTTAGTTTTTAAGAATCATATATTTGGTTATTGGCTTAATTATTTCATCATTTGTGGGATATATAGGGTTTTAGACGATTACTAGTTGCATTATATATGTTAGATTTCAATTGCTTTTTCAGCTAAGTTGTTTTGTAATTTTAGGGTAGTTATTGGCATTTCATCATTTGTGGGACGTATAGGGTTTTAGATGATTACTTGTTGTATTATATATGTTGGATTTCAATTGCTAATTCAGCTTGATTGCTTTGCAATTCTTGGGTAGTTATTGGCATTTCATCATTGTGGGATGTATAGGGTCTTATATGATTACTTGTTGTATTATATATGTTAGATTTGAATTGCTTTTTCAGCTTGATTGCTTTGTAATTTTAGGGTTTTTATATGAAATATGACTTGGTTAAATTTCACTGGATCAAATCTCTCCTAACAAGTAACAACTAGAATGTGTACACACTGGCACACTCTCCCCCAATCCATTATTCCTTTCACATTGAAAATTTCATCTTAATTTGGAACAAGTAATCAGATAAGATCTCATATATGTTTAGTAAGGCTGTTCAGGGGTAGGGTTGGGTCGGTTTATTAGTGTTTTTTCAACCGACCCGACCTAGTCGGGCTACCTATAAATCAAACCGAAACCGACTCTCTATTAAGTAAAATCGACCTAGTTGATTTGAGTCGGTTTGGGTTTCAACCAACTCCAAGCTTGCACAATGCATATGAAGTCAAAGTGCAAATATTATATATAATATTTCAGAATATATTTTCTAGAAATATATACTTAAAACCAAAACATATATACAAATATATCGAAATATATACTTTCTAATTTCTAGAAATATATATATCTGATATATTTCAGAATATATATTTTTTCAGATATATATTTATTTTTTAAAACTAAAATATCTATATTTAATAGATATTTTTAAGAATATATATTTTTTCACATAACATGGTTCGGTTCGGTTTGGTTATGTGAAAACCGAAACCGAACCGAATTATTGGTTTATTCATCTTTACAACCCAAAACTGACCAGTAGTGAAGAAAAACTGGCCAACTCGGGTTGGATCGGGCCAGGTTGGTCGGTTTGGTCAATTTGGATTTATTTGTGAACAGCCCTAGTGTTTAGAAGATTTTTGGGAGCTTGCATTATAATGTTTGAATAATAAGAGATCTTGCATTCTACAGTTACAAAAGGGTTATTTGTAGTTGGAGAGAACCAGTAAGGTGTTATTCAAAAGTTTCATTTTGAATATTTAAAGAAGAATGATGGGTAAATTAGTCTTTTTCCATCTTTCCGTTGACAGACGTTAATGATAGGGGATGATTAGTTAATTTTCAAACGAATTAGGGATACTTTAAAACAATATGTAAATAATAAGGGTAGAGTAATTTAATTTCCTACAACTAGGGATCTTTAAAAATTTTGCCCTAACATTTAATTGAAGAGTAGATCATGAAAGACACCACTCATTGTCTTGTTCATCCAAGAACTAGTGCCAGCAATCTCTCTCTCTCTCTCTCTCTCTCTCTCTCTTCCTATTCATCTTTCCTTCTTCTCCTCCTCTACTCTATCAATTCTTGATGACTAAACCCAAGGCCACACAACACTTCTTTCAATGCTGAGCAAAGGAATCAAATTCCCAACTATTGCATATTCCCTCCTCCAATCTTTCTCATATCATCCTTCTTCCTTGGATTATCTCTCTTTCTTATATTTTCTATTACACCCCTTCCATTCCACCATTGAAACCGAGAGTGTTACGGTTTCCCTTGCTCATCCCACTATCAATGTTTGAAGTCGTCATCATTTAATACTACAATCAGGTAGAACAACACTAACTCAACCTCATCCCAAGAGAGAGAGAGAGAGGATCATTTAATTGAAAGGCAACATTACATTGGTTGCGTGCAGCCCCTTTCTTCCTTTTTTTTATCCTATCTATAAATTGCTTATTTTTTATTTTTATTTTTTTTCTCTTTATCATTTTCTTTACCCACAGCTGTAACGAACGAAGAAACAGAGCATCACCCCACCCCTGTTAGTCCTACTGTTGAACATTAATGGTTATTATCGTATAATGCTGCACTTAATATGGAACCTTGTCACTTCGACTTTGGGTTAAGTTCTTAAATTTAACTAGGGATCCTAAAATGAAGCATCTATATTGGCACGTTAGTAGAGGCTACACTTTGGAGTGAGATTCAGCTCTTTAATCGTGACTTGTCAAGGCTTTGTGTAAGCAGCGGTTTTGAATATAAAGGCCATCATACTACTCCAAGTCAGTTTTAGATCCTTTTTCCTCATTTCATTTTTCTTTCGTACACATTTTTATTGATTAAATGATATTTGCTTACTAGCTTGTTCATTTACACTGAATTCTGAACTCTAAATGCCTCTAAAAATGTAATAATTACTTTAAAAGGTGTATTGGAGTTGGTGAACTTTTCTTGGTTCTAAAGTTTGAATGCAGAAAATGTTGTTTTGAAATCTAAAGGTTGAGTTTAAAAATAACAAATGACTGTTTTAGCCCTTTATAAAAGAAAATTATTTTAATGGTAACAAACAAATTCAATAATTATTAGTTATTAAAAATTAATACTAACAATAATAACAAAATTAGTAATATTAATATTAATAATTAACAATAACAAATATAATAATAATAATAATAAATACAATAATAGTATGAATAATATAAATATTCATTATTATTATTATTATTATTATTATTATTATTATTATTATTATTATTATTATTATTATTATTATTATTATTATTATTATTATTATTATTATTATTATTATTATTATTATTATTATTGTTGTTATTATTATTATTGTTGTTGTTGTTGTTGTTGTTGTTGTTGTTATTGTTGTTGTTGTTGTTGTTGTTGTTGTTGTTGTTGTTATTGATGTTGTTGTTATCATCATCATCATCATCATTACTTAATAATAACAACAAATATTCATAATATGTAAAAACAATAATAATATATTAATAACTATAAATAATGTTTTAATAACTAATGAATTAATAATAATGATAACAATATCACATATAACAAGCTCGCCACTAGGCAGCTCGCACAGGCAGCTCACCCTCGTGTAGCCTGGCACCTCAAAACAACTAGGTGACACCCGGGACTACTTTGGCAATAACTTGCCTTTGCTAAGCTGATAGTGTCCCACTAGGCGCGGCCTGGCCCTAGCACGAGCTGGCGGCCTAACACAGGCACCAACCTGACAACCCCAAGGAGCTCACCATCGTATCCCGCGTTTTACGGGATCGTGACATGTAATGGCTATATTAGCTCACCCACTCCTCGACTCAGGCGGAAATGGGCAACCTTACCAGTTGGTGGCTTTATCCCCACCTAACACGAAAGCAGGCCCATCACAGCGGGAATCTAGGAACTGCTCCATTTAACCCACGAGGACTCCAGTATATAAAGACCTCACCCCTAGAGGGGAAGGGGGATGAAAAAAGAGGCATAATCTCTGCTCTCTAGCTCTCCCTGGCTCTCTCTCATTCTCTAAGGTTATCTTTCAGCTCGTAACCAAGTTCTCTGATTCAGTTATCGCAGGTCCCTCAGCTCCCGTCGTCTACAAAGAGGAGCAGATCATCTTCTATAGGGAGCAGTCAGGTTGCACTACACTAGGGAGCTCGGCATCAAGGCAGTTCGCCACCAGGTAGCTCACCACCAAGTGGCTCACCAAGGTAGCTCACCACCAAGTAGCTAGCTCACCACCAGGCAGTTCGCCACTAGGTAGCTCGCCACCAGGGAGCTCCACTTCAGCCTTTGAGTCATAAGCCACTTGGGAGCAGACCAAATGACGAGGTACGCCAAAAAAAATTGATACGTGACCAGAAACCGTTACATCAAATATTAGTAACATAAATAGTAATAATTAATAATGGTAATAAACATAAATATTATATAATAACAATAATAATATATTAATATACACAAATAATATTTTATTAATTAATGATTATTATAATAATGTAAATATTAATTTCAAAACTAACACTAATGATAATAATCATTAATATAATATTGAATAATATCAATTATTATTAATTATTAGTAGTAATATTAATATTAATAATAACAAATAATAATATTAATATAAATGTTATTGATTAATAATTAATAATAAGCATAAATATACATGATCTTTTAGTAATTAATGATAATAATAAAATAATATTAATAATTAACAAAATAAAAAATATACAATATAGTACAACAGGTTGTAATAAATACACATAATATATGATAACTATAATAATCAACTAGAAAATGTAAATAATACTAATAAATAATATTATTAATGCTATTAATTTTAATAATATATAACATAACAATAATTATACAAATAACAATATTAATAATAACATAATACTTAATAACGATAATAGTAATAAAATATATTAACAAAATAAAAATTATATAATTATAACGCAATACCCAATCCTATGGATTTCCATGTATCTAGTTACGCATGCACACCTAATTAGAAAAGCACTTGACTTTCTTTCCTATCAATACTTTTTCCATAAAAAATAATTTTCTACATGAAGTAATAAATAGTTGCTACGTCTTTAGGATTAAGTACAAACTATTCCTTCAAATGCTAGTTAATTATCAAATTGTTAAATAGTTGAAATAGATAAGCATGTTTAATACATAATAACAAAAACATAAGTTCCAATGTTAAAACATACAATCATAATATTGACATGCAATTGAGACATAAACACAAAAAGGTTAAACATGATTAAGATAAAAGACATATATCAATTGGTTCTACTCCCATTAACAAATACTTCAAATGAATCATACTTTAAAATCTACCATTTATACATGCAAACATAAAAGAGAATGAATAATTACCACAAGGAAAGCATCCCATTGCTCAAAATTCATTCAATTCTCCTGTTATCTGGGTTGAAGGCATCTTGGGCTACTTTAGTTAGCATCACCCATAAGTGATATTTATACACAAAATGGTTATATTAATGCTTTAGGATCCTCTATTCGAATTTGTTATAAAGCCTTAGCTCTATCTAGACAGCAACAATTGTGCAAGACTCTCTTCTCAATGAATTTCATTCTTTCCATATGTAAACTTGCTCTTTACATTGTTATAAGAAGAATTTTGCAAAGGTTTAACTAGTGATACCCTTGTTCCACTATAACAATATGGGGATGTAGCAGCAAATTTTTTAGTGACACAAGAAAAAAACATTGTTATAGCACCCCATTTTAGCGGCGGATTGCTCTAAACTACTGCAACAACTTGTATTAGTTACAGGGGCGATTCTCTATTTGTCGCTAGAAATTTATTTTTCATATATTATATTGAGATTCTCTGAGAGCAAAATAAGTGACAATGGATGGTCGAGATGTAATTGAACCCTTGAAAATGCTCATCTCCCACTCTCTAACCCCATTCATTTTTCCAAAACCACGTTATTCATCTCTAGTACACGCTTGTCTCGCACTTTGGAGTTTGGATACTCAAACGATTGAAAAAGTAACTCCTCATCCTCCTCCTCTTCTTCTTTTCTTCCTGATTTTGGTTTAGGGTTGCTTCTATGGATTTCTAATAACTGATTTGGGTTTGGTTGGGACTCAGAAGGACTGACCTGGGTTCAGCTCGCATTAGGAAGACAACAACACTCATCTTTTCTTGATTTTGGTTTAAGGTTCATCTATAGTTGGGACTTGGAAGGGCTGATTTGAGTTTGGTGTTTCAAAGAGCAATAACAAAAACTACGAGCATAAATCCATTTAAAACCTTAGTTGAAGAGAGTTGTTGTCGAATAGTGTTGAACCGACCTCTGGTGAGTTAAGAATGCTTCCAAACCATTCTCTTCCTCCTTCTACTTCTTCTAAATTAATTGCCTAGGCTCTGGTCTAGGATCTACTCTGAATCGAGATCTTCTTCTTCCCGGCCCCTAATCCAATCAGGATTGATCTACTTCTTCACTGCACATGTTGTTTCCATTGATTCTGAATCACTCTATTTTTTGCCACCTGATTGTGAGGATGGGTATGTTTCCTTGTTAACAAATATTACTACAAAGGCTTACCAATGTTACCATGATATTTCGGCTCTGATGACTTAATTATGCTTTCTAGAATGTAGACTAATGGTGCTCTTAGAAAATGTTTAGTAAGCTAAACCCAACTT
The DNA here is from genome assembly GCF_055504915.1 of Nelumbo nucifera. Taxonomy (NCBI): domain Eukaryota; kingdom Viridiplantae; phylum Streptophyta; class Magnoliopsida; order Proteales; family Nelumbonaceae; genus Nelumbo; species Nelumbo nucifera. Next base: position 29,586,032 of record NC_142649.1, read on the forward strand.
TGAGGTTCACATATTTTGATAGTTTCTTCTCTATTTTGTAGAAAAGGCAACAAATTGACTTATGATGCTCCGAACAAATTTGGCATTCTTTTGTTATTCTCTTAACTCGCCCTATGAATACATGAAGTATAAAACCTTGGGTTGTTGGTTGTCCCAACATTTTTGTGCTTGTTCAACTTAAAGAGATTTCTTTAGGCATGGTTGCCTCAGCATTCTTGTCTCTTGGGTGACACAATATGCGGTATGTGGGTAATGCAGATTCTAAATGTGACATTTCCATTTGTCTATAAAATTTTCGAGCTTTTAATACAATCCTTAGGAAGATAACCTTTGACAAACATGTATATATTTTTCAGTTTGAAATATCAGTTCCTAGTTCTTGTAGGAATCTTATCAATTAAGTGATTTATGACAATATGAATAATTATAATATTTAATAATGTTTGATTTATCTTTATTTTTTCTCTAATTCATTTGTTTTGATTCAGACGAAGGATGATGTATTATCATATGGAGATCTACAAGAAGGTTGATATCATCATAACCCTAATGACTAGGTATGATTTTCTTAACTGGTAGCACACAATTATTTTTCATATTATTTTCTTTTTTTAAACTTTGGCCTTTAACTTGTGGAGGTTTTGTTATAATATGAGGGAGAAAGTAAGATATCTATGATGTAGACTTTCCATTCTGATGGAGCATTTGAATATTTACCCCTTTCTGGCTCTCCTCCAAAAAAATATTGTATACATTGTAGAACAGAAGATCTTAACTTTGAATTACTGGTTTCTATTTAAAATAGGTTGTTTTTCAACTATAACTTACATATGGAATTTTTTGGGAGCTAAAAGCAAGATGATGTGATTTCTTTTGTATAACAATATGATAGCAATGGCGATACCTCCAAGTTCTCTCGGCTCTTGGGAGATAAATTAACACGTTTCAGATTAGTCAGTTGATAATATTAATCGGGAGTCTGAAGTCTGAAACTGGTTTATTCTCCACTGTTCTTAATTTTTCCATAGGAAGAAGCCCATGTCTATCTTTATGGTATTTATGCTTCTAACTATAGTGGGAAATGCATCAAGAGTAATTATTGTAGGCCTTTATTATCTTTTTCTTACTTGACATGATGGGAAAGGCATCAAGAATAATCAATGTGCAAAATCTAAACCATTTGAATTATATGGTTTTTGAATATTTGCTTTTTCTGACCACCTATTCTAAATTTTCAAGATTACCTCTAGTCTAAAATCTAGATATGATGTTGCTTTAGTCTTTGGGGCGTAATTCCAGTTTTACAAGTGATGGACCTTTCCTATGTTATTTAACACATCAACTATATATATATATATTATTTGTTACTTTTTTATTCTTTTAACAAATCATTACAATATGCTTTTCAAACTTGTATTATTATTATTATTATTATTATTATTATTATTATTATTATTATTAGTTGTAGTAGTAGTAGTAGTAGAATTTTTTATTATTTATTTTCTTTTGATATTTTGTCATATTATATATTATATTTATAAAATATTTTAATACACTCATTATTATTTTTTATCTTCTTCTTATATTTTCTACTATTATATTATAATATAATATTTTATATAATGGATAAAATACAATAAAATTTAAACATTGGAATCTAACCATAATCTAACGGTTCAACCTGTCGACATCATACCTTGTCACAATGCAAAAATAGAGAATGTTAATTGTGCTAATCACAAAACAAGTATCACTAGCAGGTGGTGTTCTTTCCCACCATGACGGATGCGTTGCCAGTGACCAGTACCCCTGAAGGCTCTTTGAATACCAACAAGAAAAAAAAAACCAAGGAAAATAGGGTAGTGGTGATTATTTGACCAAATGGAAAGCATTGTCAGCAATCAGTAATCACTCAATTACTCTGACCACATCGAAAGCATCATCAACAACCGACGACCAAAATACCCATGAATAGTTCCCTCTATAATGAAGAAAAATAGCAGTTACTAACGTAGGATGATTCAAAGTTCTAATTGACAAAAGTGCAATGCAATAACTCATTTGTAGTGGCTAACCCAAAACATTCAACATGATCTTTTCTTCGTAATGATGAAAAAAACAACTATTGTAAGGTGGAGGAGAATGTGACCCAAAGGTGAGATTTTATAAAGCTAGTTCATGAAATAGGTGGAATTACTAGGGCCAATGGTTGCTTTAAAAAGAAGTGAATAAACATTGGAAGAGGGTAATTTAAGAATTACTTTAACTCAATATATTCCATTCACTGGTGGTTTAACATTTCAGCCTTAAAAATTTTAATGATACCTAAATGCACTAAAAAGCTCTAAAAATGTTATAATTTTTCAAACTTTATTAATAAGCACTATCGAACAAACCCTTAGCTAGTTTTACATATTCTTAGAATAATTTCTTGGATTCAGTACATAACGACTTTTATTTCTTTGTCTTACTTTGCTTTGGGCCTTTTTTTCAATGATTCAATTAAGTGTTGCTCAAATTTTGGATGGATTTGAACAATAAAAACCAATTTTATTAGGATTGAGGGATTTGAATCTCTAAAGTAGTTTGATAGGTGTAGATAATCAGATACCATAGTTCTAATTGGCATTAACTTTTAGTCTCGGCTTATGCATTTAGTAGCAGCTAGGTTTATATTATTTTATCTTTCACTATAGGAAAAATCAGCTTTAGTAACGGACAAAACCATTGCAAAAATATACAAAAAACCGTTAATAAATGATACCACAACAATTTTGCCACGGTTTTTTATCAATGGCAGATATTGGCTTGGCTAAAACCTATAGCCATGGATATTGTACACCATTGCTACAAATGTATGTATAGCATTGCTAATAAAAATAATTATTGCAACGAATTTATTTTGTATCGTTGCTACAAATTGCTATAGCAACGGTTTTATCCGTGGCTATAGAATATGACTATTAATGAATAAGTAGAAATAGCAATGGTTTTAAGTAAAACTGTCACTAAAACTTTTAACCATTGTTTTGTATTGCCACGGTTTTTACATTAACAGTTGCTATAAAATTCTTATAGCAACGGTTAGGGTCAAAAATCGATGTTGTAGAATGGTTGTCACAAAATATAATTGCTTTTAAAACTGTTGTTGTATGGTAAAGCTTATTTCTAATTGAGTTTTTTATGAATGCCATTACAAAAAATAATAATATCACATGTTCCTGTATGATAAAACCTGTAAAAACTTATACAAAATATTCATAGTAGTCATTATTCAATACAAAGTTTTAATAATTTTTTTTCATCACCAAAAAACGAAAAAAAAATTAACAAAATTATCCTCATTGCATCTAAATAGTTGATCATATGCACATGCGTCATACTCACGACCTTTACTTTGGATCATAAACTTCAGTCTATCATGTTCCAACAAAATGAATACATAAGGATTGATGTCAATAATTAGATATATAAATTAAATAATGTAAGAATTATATACGTGTTATACATTTCCATTGATTTAACTCATGCAGTGTGAGATCCAAGTGCATATCCAAATGTTATTATATTATAACATTTTTTCAACAAAACTAAGTCATTAATCATTAATGATTTTAAGGATATTTCACACCATCCATGACCAAGTGCTTCATCACCCACCTCCTTTTTAGGATCTTCACTAACAAATATAGATTTTGTCACCTCTTTTTTATCATATCCTGTGTAAAAAAGCTTCACATGTTTGAATGCTTGCACATTAAATCATTTTAAGATTATAATCATATTTTTCAAGAGAAATAACATTTATTATACCATACTAAGAATACTTTATCCAAATTTTCATTTGCATATTGAGTGGATTGATTGTTGCCTACATGTGAACGAATGCTCCCAACTCGTATTTCCTAACAATTAATAGTATAGATATTAAATATTGTTACTTGTAATAAATTATTATTTTATAATCATACATTTACCTCATGTAGGATTACCACTACATTATAGCTATTGGTAGAAAAATGCATTTGGTGTGGAGAATTTATAGGAACATTTTCAACATTTTGGACTTAAATTACAATAAACAAGTATCATTATCATGTATAGTCAATCCAATTGGTATATGTATAATTATTTAGGTATTGTAAGAAATAATACTTATTTTAAGTACCTACCACAAGATTCCTTAATTCAGAAAAATTTGTAACCATATCCTTCATTTTGCCCTCTAAGTCACTGATTTTATCTTTTAATTGTCAATTTTCAATCTCCAATTCAATATTTGAGATGTGTCTCATTGGTTTAGATCCCCATAAATCTGTTGGATTGGACCTAATCCCATCAAGCGCACTCAATCATGCCTTTTTGGTTTACTAATAATTTGAGCAAAAATATCATCTTGAATGATAATACTTCTCTCTGAGGATCCTTCATTATTTTGTTGAGATGATGCAAGTTCATCGATCTTTTTCCCATCATGACTTTTCAATTATTTTGTTGAGTAAAAAATATAATCATGGCTTTTCAATCCAAGTATTTTGTGTATTTAAAGATTAACGTGCCTCGAAATATTAGATGCACACCCATCTGGAAACTTAACATCTTTCAAAACTTTGCAGAAGTTTGTTTTCTCCTCATTTTTTCATTATAAAACATGTAGGAGGCACCAATAACTTATTGGATGCTATGGACTTAGGGTGAAGAGCTGGTCTAATTCCCATATTTTGCAAGTTATGATATGCTTGCAAAGAATTGTTTGTTTTTCCTTTAATATCCAATAATGTCCCTATGATGCTTTCACATATATTCTTCTTAATATGCATAACATCTAAATTGTGACACAATTCTAATGACTTCCAATATGGTAACTCAAAGAAGATACTTCTCTTTCTCCAATCTATTTTTTCTTGTGTTTCATCATTCCCATCATCTATATTTTCCCTTTTTCCTAAATTAAAACCGTCCAATTTACCCAATACATCAGATCCGGATAACCTTCTTGGTGATCTCCATTCTTCTTTACTATTGAAACGATGCCTCTAATATCAAAAACAATGATCCAGAAGTAGGAATTGTCTATGCCCATTTAACAAAACTTTCTTCCATGCTTCAACCACTTGGAGCAAGTTTCATTGTTACATGATAGGCAAGCTAATTCAACCTTTGTGCTCCAAACTGACAAGTAAGCATAAGTAGGAAAGTCGCTTATAGTCCATAAGAATGCAACCCTCAGTCGAAAAAATTCCTTTGTAAATGCATCATATGTATCCACACCAACATACCATAATTCCTTCAAATCCTCTAGGGTTGCAAGTATAATGAATAGATTCTTTAAACGTAGCCACGGGGGCAAGTTATAAGAAAATAAAAGTAATGGCCATGTGCTATGAGATACACTCATTATACCAAATGGATTAAACCCATCACTAGCTAACCCATTTCAGACATTGCGAGGCTCTAAGGAAAAATCTCCATGCTTTACGTTAAAACTTGGCCATGCAGAAGAATTAGCAGGATGTCATAACACCTCATCACTGTCATTACGTTTATCATAATGCCACCTCATGTCATAAGCTATCTTCGATGACATAAACAATTTCCTTAGTCTCGGCTTCAAAGGAAAATGTCAAAGAACACTAGTAACAACATTCTTACTAATTTTCCCCGAACATGATGTCTCTCTCTTCCATCTTAATTCACCACAATGAGACAATGATTCTAAATTTGCATTTTCCTTTCAAAACAACATACAGTGTTTAGGGCATGCATCTATTTTCTCATACCCAAATCCTAAATCTCTGAGTATCTTCTGTCTCATAATAGTTCTTTGGACACCTTTCACCTTCAAGAAGAGCATCTTTAATCAAAGCAATTGCCATATCAAATGATTTGTTGCTCCAATTGCTTAGACATTTTATGTGAAATAATTGGATGATAAATGATAATTTAAAATATTTTTTGCAACTAGGGTATAATTCTTGTTTTGTGTATTCCAATAACTTCTTAAATGTTTAAGCATTCATATCAGCTTCTCTTTCATCATTATGTTCTAACTCTTGAAACTCATCATTAGCATTTTCCATTGGAAATGTATCATATAACATTTCATGAATACCATCATGTATCTCATTGGGGTTAGCTATTTGGCTCATGATTTGGTACATGAGGCAATGGCTCTTCCCCATGAAATTCTTAACGCCTATAATTATTTACAAAAACCCTAGCAAAAAGATGGTCTGCCACCTCACCCCTTGTTGCCCATCTACCATTGCAACAGTTTATACATGGACACACAATTTTTTCATCTTGTGATGAATTAACCTTAGCCCAATTCAAAAATTGAACAACTCCATCTATGAATTCATCTATATTCCTACATTGATCAAAGATAAAACATGAGCCCTTAAAATGTTGAATCTAATATAGATATGTAAAAATCTCATCTTTATAACAATTTTACTTCTGCACATACATCCCACTCCTATCCCCCATCATTGAGTGCTTCAATTAATCTGTAATATTAGTATATAAAAGAAAAAAATGGATTTTTTGAAATTTAGTAGTTGTCATGCAAAAGCCTTGTTGTCAATTGAAAATCTTATTTAATTAAGCAAAAAACAAAAAAGATAAATAACCACATAATAGATTTATAAAGTCCCCTAAATCTCATCACTATGCGGGTTAGCACATTTCATGGCAATATGATACCATATAAAGCATAGACACATCAAAATTTTAAAAAATAAGTAATCCATGACACTCCAATATCAATAAATCTTATAAACATTAAAATTAACCTACATGGATTAGCATATTCTTCATGACCATATAAAGCATATTAACATTAGAATTAGAAAGAAAAACAAAAAACGTACACATCTATATGGTGAATTTATTTAATCCCCCAAGTCTCCTCGCCACGTCGGTTAGCATATCCATAACACTCCAATATCATATAAAGCATGCCCATAGTATATTCCATGGCATTCCAATATTAGAAAAGATAGGCAAAAGAATAAACAAAATAAACAATGAAGTTGTTACTTACATCATTTTCCAAAGGAATCTAGATGTCACAAAGCCCACACAAAATGCCTTATGAATATAATCAATCCAATAAATTCAAAATAATCAATATAAATAAATAACATTAAGAATATGATAAAAAATTTAGTATTAGAAATGAAATCATTTAAAGGAACCTAGAGTAGATATCTTAATATCTCTAAATACCAATGAATTTCAGACATTCTAGGTCTGACCTAAATCTGTTGAATATAGTTATGCTTGAAAAAGTTTGAAGACTAGTGCCTTTAAAGCCCTAAAAACAAAACCCAATTTTGAGGTTCTATACTTTTTTTAGACTTAAGAGTGTTGATACTTACATAAGTATCAAGTCCTATCGTAGACCATACACTTACAAATGGCCCAAAGTAATGTATAGGGCCTATAGGCCTACTCCCCTAGACTACAATTATCATATTAATAGAGTAGTAACCCGATGAAACATTTTATTTAGAGGACAGGTTAAATAAATGACTCATGTGTGGCTGGAAATTAAATGACCATGAATTTGACATATTAAATTTATTGTGGTCTCCTAAAATTTAAAAGGAAAAAAAAAACTGCACAAATCATCTTACACTTCTATGAATGTGATTCTTCAAGGGATCAGTTGAAGTGATTTGAATCGCCCACTTGGCCACCTAATGCAGGTGTGTTTGTCCAAACATTGAATAAGACCTGATGCTCTACATTCATGAGAGGATTTCATATTTAATACATAAGTGTTGCATGGCAACATACTTTTAAGTAATGATTGTTTTAGAAGAAAGATTGAAACTTCTGCAGGTAATTCCAGCCTTATTTGGTACATCTTGGTTCATCACTTGAAAATCTAGGGCAGGATCATTTAAAAATGTTCAAGAGTGGTAGTTCTTTAGTCAAATTGGGAAGAGAGGAAAGAAGTAAACAGGCTCTGATTGAAAGTATAACGGTAAAGGTGACAACACATTGGGTGAAGACAACTAAATTGTTTCTAAACTTCACATTTGATGATATTTTTAAACAATAGGGAACTATTGTTGCATCGTTGCAGTGAATATGTGTAGAGACTTCAGTAATAAAATCAGTGGGAGAACAAGCTCAAATTGCCTATCATAATGCATTTGGAGACTCCTTCCCTTTCATGGGTCCATCAAACTTAATTTTAGTGGTTGTCCTTTGGGAAACTTGGACCCTCAAGTATTGGATGCATAAGGAATGGAAAAACACTCCCACATTTGTGATATGTACAGACATGCAATAAATAAATAAGTGATCAATTCCTCCTCTTGACTTAAACATAAACCAGCTATATAGGATTTGAAGACCAAACCACACCCCTAACCCACAAAAACTCATATTTTTTTTGATGTCTGTAGGGGTTTGAGGGGCCCGCCTATTTATACTCCAATTAGAGAAAAGGCATGTAAATGCATAAAAACTATATTTAATTGGGAGTCTATATAAGCTATAACTAAAAGAACTCTAATGCATAATTTAGAATATTAAGCACAAGTTTAGATGATAACACGCCTTTGGGAAGAAAGGTCTAGGCTGCAATCTTGTCCTCTATACCAGTAACAATGGAATCCTAAACAAAAAATGATAATAATAACAATGAGTTTGTAATGCATGTTAAGAAAATGAAAATTTAGTTATGAAGAAAGAAAAAACATTATCAAGGTACCATAATTCTACAAACTAGTGGATGAGACCAATAAAATTTTCAGAAAACATGAAATGAGTAAATAGTTTATTAAAATATATAAGAGAAAAGGGCAAAGTGTTCAAAAATCTTAAATTCCATTACTTCACATAATGCATATTAACAACTTCCACCATTGCAGTAAGCTAACTATGGAGAAAAGACAGAGAACAAGTGCAATGCCAATTGCCAAATGCAAGTTAATAAGATTTGATCAAAAACCAAATCTAAAAATTGGCATCCAAGTAGAATTTAACCAACTTCCAAAAATAGAAGGGTGAAGAGGTGGTAAAAGTATTAGTAAATTTTTCCTAAACAAGGGTTTGCTTCATAAAAAAAATATTGTCAATCTAATATTCCAACTTATGAAGCTTCAGAAATAAGTAGTGCTGCCTAGAACTACTAGTCCTGTATATAGTTTGAAAAAAAAAATCGCAAAACTAAAAATAGATGGAAACTAAGGGATTTGTAAAAAACCTAGCAACCACATGATAGCCTTTTTTTGGGAGATTAAGGAATGAGAAAGGGGCCATACAATATGGGAGTTGCAGGCGGAGCTTGTGCTGAACGAATAGACCGCTACTTTTGCTTTGAATAGAGATAGATCAATGGGCGTCTAAGTTTTGTGCCATTCTATTATTACCATTAAAAGCTGAATCAATTCCTCCCAACAACCTAGACAAAAATATGTAATCCCTTACCTTATGAATCCTTGAACTCCGACCACCTACCCAAATGAATACCGTGCGAGTAGAGATCGACGGAGAAGGAAAGATGAAAAGAGTGAAAGAGAGCAGAAACACACGAGTAGGAAGGAATGCGTGGGCTACCGAGATGAACACCGCGCGAGCAGAGATCAAGAGAAGGGAAGACGAAAAGAGTGAAGAGCAGTAGTGCACGAGCGGGAAGGAATGCGTGGGCACTTTCTATTTTTCTTTGCTTTAGTCAAGGGATGAAAAAAATTACAAAAATACCCGCACAAATAAAATAGCCACGGTTTCATATTGCCAAGAAGAAAATATTGCCTTGGCTAATTTTAAAACTGTCTTAGTAAATTATGTTATAGCCACAAGCTATGATACCGTGGCTAAGCTATATATGAGAAGGCACCATATAAACACGGAAAAAACATACGGTTGCTATATATGGTTTTTAGCAACCATTTTTTTGTCTGTTGCTAAAGGTTACTTTTCTTGTAGTGTTTAGCTATTTTATCCCCATCCTATAATGGTTCTGTGCCTCAATAATTGGATTTTCTTCTTAGTTTTTGGTCTTGATTGATGATCACTCTAATAAGTTTGGCTTTTAGCACATGGTTATCATTCCATGCTTTTTTTCTTTTAAATCTTTTATATAGAGAGGATTGCTTTAAGCATCCCCTTTATCTTATGTTGTCATGCTAATGGATGATTAGTGCATAGAACATATAGGAGGGGCCATAATTTGGTTTAGGGTATGATTATAATTTGGTTTTGGTGTGTTAATGATTATAAATCTATAACATATTCTCATCTCCTTGCTTTAAACCTTTTTTAGTTGATTTCATATTAGGTACATATGACCAACTTTAAGGTATGATTTGAATTTATCTCCTTTGACTAACTTGTTTACTTTATAGCTCATTTTTCGGGTTGAACAAGTAGTTTGGGGCTGTAGTAGGCTGTTTAGATCGGATCTGCCGACCTACCTTCAAGTGGAGCCCATAGTGCTTGGGTGGCATGAGCCGATCTAGGATCCGAGGTGTCTTGAGACGTTCCTGGATCCACGCAACGATGTGTAATTGAGGGATTACTTTATCACTCATCATACTAAATACACAAATATGTGCATTTTAGTAGCCATTGAAATTATACTAAAATGATTTTTATGCAATTTTTCAAACAAAGAAATAGAAGATAATTTTAATCTAAAAAAATTTTACACTACATTCACACATTTACATTCTTTATAAATTATTTTCGTTTATGTCAATAGGTAGTTATCCACCAAATTGAATAACTTTTCTTTGCAAAATATATAATATCTAAAAAACTTCTGACCATTCAACTGGAATCATAAACGTGATAGTCAATTAAGTGTTATTTATCAAAATTCATGAGTGGGTTTTGATCGGTCAAAACTCTTCCCATACCATATCTTTTCTGCATCATAGAATTTCCCTTAATCATCCCATGTAGATCCCACCTACGGAAGAGGGGTGCTTAACCCTTCCTTCTCCCCGTCCAATGCCTTGGATACATTGAGTCGCTATATAGAGCATAGTAGTTCTAAAGAAGTCAACCCAAAGGGCCGATCACTTCCTATTGGCGAGTCCATATCAGCCCATGCCAACTGAGCCGTTTTGTACTGACAAGTCACAACACCCCTACGCACTCGGACCCCGTTGGTACCCTAAAATACCAACAATGCTACGAGGCTGAGGGCTAACAATTTTCAGTGTAAAACCTCCGCCACCCCCCTGTTTTGCTGTTCCCTTGCTCTCACCTCCCGAACCGGCGGCGGACGGTTTTCCCTACTTTCTACCTCAGTCAGCTCTCCTTGTCCTTTCATCATCGTTTCCTTGTTTTTGTCTCAGTTAGTTCGTCGTAGGGATCTCTTATTGGAAATACAGCAAATGGAGGAGGTTTGCGAGGGGAAGGATTTCTCCTTCCCGAAGCAAGAAGAGAAAACTTTGAAGTTCTGGGACGAGATTAAAGCCTTCGAGAACCAGCTCAAGCGTACGGAGCATATGCCCGAGTATGTTTTCTACGACGGCCCTCCTTTCGCCACTGGGTTGCCCCATTATGGCCACATCCTCGCCGGGACGATCAAGGATATAGTCACGAGGTACCAGACAATGATTGGGCATCACGTCACGAGGAGATTCGGGTGGGATTGTCATGGGCTTCCGGTTGAGTACGAGATTGATACCAAGTTAGGTATCAAGAACAGGCAAGAAGTGCTGGATATGGGAATTGATAAGTACAACGAAGAGTGCCGGAGTATCGTAACGAGGTACGTCGAGGAGTGGGAGAAGATTGTGACGAGGACGGGGAGGTGGATTGATTTCAAGAACGATTATAAGACCATGGATCCTCAGTATATGGAAGGGGTTTGGTGGGTCTTCTCTCAGCTTTATGAGAAAGGTCTGGTCTATAGAGGGTTTAAGGTACACTGAAAATTCTGTTCTTTGCTTTTTTGATCAATGTAATGTAAATTTTGTGGAGCTAATTTAATAATATGTTGCAAGGGTGAATTTCAAATGTGTATTGATGGCATGTTCTAAAAGATGCGAATGCATGTGATTTGGACCCTATTTTGTAGGTAATGCCATACAGTACTGGTTGCAAGACCCCGCTTTCCAACTTTGAAGCCAACTTGAACTATAAGGTATCAACTAACCGTGGGAACTTCTGTTTCTGTTTCTAATTATTTACTAATAATGGTTAATTTCTTATTGTCTGGTATTTTTTATGACTCCATTTGCCTATATCCTTTTTTATGGATTATTATTATGTAGGAAGTTCCAGATCCTGAAATAATGGTGGCCTTCCCAATTGTTGGTGATCCACATAATGCATCTTTTGTAGCATGGACAACAACCCCATGGACTCTACCTTCTAATCTTGCTCTTTGTGTCAATGCAAATTTTGTCTATGTGAAGGTCAGTTAACTTCACTGTGGTTATTAAATATAACTTTTTTATGATATCACAATCTAGTACTTGGTACCATTGTACCATAGCAATTCATTAGTTTTGTACTACATGATGCTGTTTAATATTTGTTCAATCTGAAATTAATTTTTTGTTGATTGGCAGTCTTGGGTTTGTGTTGTAAAGCTGCTAAAGGCATGTGTATTAGGCACCTTGGTGAAGCCTAGAGATACTAGACAATTTGTTCTTCCTTTTTTTTCCCGAAAATTAACAAATCCAAATTCAAGATGTGTGTAATATACAAATATCATCAGCGCTTGGTAGGTAGAAAGGAACCCTTTTTTGTGTAGTCTATACATGATCAGGATGATGAGATGTCGTTTAGTTAAACTTGTGAATTTTCTATTTATGTATATGCTTTTTAATTTTGTGCATATGTTGTTATTTGCTCTCATATACGAGTGTCTCATAAGAAGTTGAATGACAAATAGGTCCGTGACAAGTTGTCTGGATCAACCTATGTTGTTGCTGAATCTCGGTTATCTCAACTACCTGTCAAGAAGCCAAAACCAGATGCACAGTATGGTCCAATTCAAGATTCAAAATCTTCAAACTCCAAAAGCAAGAGTTCTTCCAATAACAAAGATAAGAATGGAATGGATACTGGATCTTATGAGTTGTTAGAGAAAGTCAGTGGTGCTTCATTGGTGGGAACAAAGTAAGAGCACATACATTCTTTGCCTATTGATTCCATAAGTTACTTCATTTGTTGTGCCCTATAAAACACAAATATTAACACTGGTGTGATTTTTCTGGCATGACACTTGAGGAAAACTCTAACTTAGAATCGTTTAATTCACATATGATAAATAGGGTGTCACTAGGTTGGGTTAAGTGGTAAACCACACTGACCTGACTGTAGGGGTGATCATTTTCAGGTCAGTCTGTAAATTCTGGGCTTGGGCCTAGGTTTTATGTTCAGGCCCAGTCCTGGCCCGGGTGCGCATCCGGCCCAACCCACACATATTTATTTTATACATATTTATGTGTTATTTTATGTTGTATGTTATATTTTATATATACATATTGTAAAATGACACCTATAATACATATTATACATGATATTTTATATTCCAAAATGTACAAAATAATTTTTATACACATTATACATGAAAAAATGTATAAAATAAATTCTATACACATTATTTCATATGATTGGATTTTAATGATTAAGAACAAGACGATAATTTAAAAAGGTGTGCTTATGCTTCTTTTTGTTATTTCATAAAATATCATTCTATATTTTGCACATTTTACAATGTTTACACCATGTCTATACTTTTTACAATATTTCCATATGATATTTCTGACATTTCCGACATGTTTCTTATATTTGGATGATCGACATTTCCATTGACATTGACATTTTAAACCTTGATTTTGGCTGATACCTTAACAAAAGCAAAGCTGCAAAGGAAAATCTTGAATGGAAATCACTAGGGTCAGGAGTCAACATGTACTGTAGTTAAGTTATAGCTTTTTGGATAGTATGGAGTTTCTTAATGAAATTATAATGGTTACTTAAAAAACTGTCAGAAGGAAAATATTAGAAAGGATAGTTGCAATCATTGGAATAGGTCAAGCCTTTCTTTAACGGTCAGCTGCTCAAGTCACCAAGCGGTGGATCCCCTCCCATGTTCTTGTTTGTGGGCCATTTGAACTGGTTTATTTATTTATACTGGCATCCTTTCTTTCTCTCCCTTTTCACTTCTTAAAAGTTAGGGTTACATTGACGTCACAGAACTTTACTGCAGAAATGGCTTTTTCTTTCTTTTCTTTCTTTTTTGTATTTTTTGTCAACATCATTTGTTGTTATTGCTGCAGATATGTCCCATTATTTGACTACTTTAAGGAATTTTCAGAGGTTGCATTTAGAGTTATTGCAGACAATTATGTTACTGATGATAGTGGGACTGGCGTTGTTCACTGTGCACCTGCATTTGGTGAAGAGGATTACCGTGTCTGCATTGAGGCACACATAATCAATAAGGTTTCCATGATCATTACATTACTAGTTACTTAGCGATTGTTGTTTTTGTGATCATGTTGATTTTCGATCAAGTATTATGCTATTTTTTGATTGCTAATTAGCTAATATAGTTCTGCAAAAAACCATTTGTTCCATCAACCATTATTTTGCCAGATTGGATAATATTTTGGGAAACAGGAGGATTGTGCAAAGAGCTTTAAAATCTTTAATTTGTTACAGGTTGCAGTTAAGGTTCAAAGTATCGACACACCCCGATATGGTGGAAGGGGTGTATCAGTACTTTATAACTAATGCATCATATATATATATTTTTTTTTCAAAATTTGAGAAAGGAGTTGTTTTAATGTTATTTAACTAATAAAATTAGCGTTTCCTTAAAATGCCTTGAAAAAGCTGTATTGGCCATCTGCTGATACGATATGATAGATAAGCCCTATATGAGATGTAACATGTTGAAATTTTGAACCTTAGCTGCAGTTTCTGGCACTTTGTGACCCCATATTTTGTCATTCCTGAAATTCAATTCCCATGTTGATGGTATGCCTTATCTATATTTTTAATGTCCACTGCCAAAAAAAAGTGATTTTGAACCTTTTTTCAGGTTTTCATCTGTAGGGTTCTTTGACCTGTCAGTGTTCCATATTGATTTTTGCCTCCTCTATGATTTGACTTGTCTAGGGAGAGAACCTTGTTGTGGCAGTTGATGATGATGGCTGCTTTACTGAAAAAATTTCTGAATTCAGTGGGCGTTATGTCAAGGATGCAGATAAGGATATTATTAATGCACTAAAGGTAATGATACCAACTGCCACCTTTTATGTTTTGAATCTTGATATGGTGATTTAATAAAATTCTGTTGATCTTGATACTAGTAAAACTATCAATATGTTGACTTTGGTATTTTGATCTGTCTATATAGGATCAAAACTTCATATAGATGAGTGGAATACAAATTGTTCTTGGGTCAATAAATCTGAATCTATTTCACACTTTCCCCACTGCTCGAAACATTGAAAATACCAAGCATGTAAAGGGATATCAAAGATATTAATCCACACCAAACTTGAGGGTCCCATGTTTCTAATTGCCCCGACTAATGGATTCCCTCTCCCCAACCTGAGCTATAGAGAACAAATCTGACTTTGATTCCAATTAATAGTATCAAGCGCTTCTTATTCACTGCCAAAGATAAAAAGAAAGAATCCTGCATTTAGTTTTCTATCCTGAAAAGATTTACTCAGATGCCATTCTGCAGTTTCCCAAGCCCTCACATCTTCTAATCTGGATCAGAATTGACAAAACATGATGCACATATGGATGCAAAGGACGAAATGGAAGACAAGGACAAATAATAGGCCTGCAGAATGCATCACCGACCAGAAAAGAAGTGACTGTTTGACCAGTCAAACCTTGTTTGATCTGGCTGAAATATTGTGGCATTAAAGTACACTTAGAGTACTCGAACGCTGTAGAATTTCATCTCAATCGTACATGTGAAAGTGCTCCAATTAAAGACTTTAAGTTGGCTGAATTTTGTATTCTGCAAGTCATGGTCAAAAGCCTAATCAACAAGTTGACTAGCTTTTATAGTAATTGTCATTACCATTTATCGTAAAAGATGACTTATTCAGTAATTTTTGGTTTCTTGTGTTTAGTGGAATTGAGGAGTTATAGTATTTGCTAATTTGGAAAGGAAGTTTCTACGTTTTGTTTGAAGTTTGAATACGAGTAGGAGTTAGTCTTAGAGTCCAAATAGAGTCCCAAAGTGCTACTTTGGGTCTTAAAAGGGTGTCAATAGATCTTGTAGAGAACAATCTATTTCATTGAATTCAATAAACAATTCTTTTTATTTCTGTTTCTTCCATAGCCAGCAGCTATAGTAGAGTTAATTCTTGCTTCCTCTTCTATTTTCTCTTCTTTATTTGCTTGTTAATACTTGTGGCTGAAACCACTTGTTGTGTGTTGAGAATTTTCTGTTTCAAAATGGCCAATCAGGCACCTCTCCAACAGCCTAAATTAATCATGAAAATTTCTGGTTG
The DNA here is from genome assembly GCF_055504915.1 of Nelumbo nucifera. Taxonomy (NCBI): domain Eukaryota; kingdom Viridiplantae; phylum Streptophyta; class Magnoliopsida; order Proteales; family Nelumbonaceae; genus Nelumbo; species Nelumbo nucifera. The sequence goes on from NC_142649.1 coordinate 29,602,501, forward strand.
AACGCGCAAGCACCTCCCTCATCTTGTGCCTCTTCCTTACTTCATGAGGATTATAAAACTATAGTAATATCTTTAATTAACATTTAATTACCTCAAGCTTGCAACTTGTAAATGATGTAGCTCAATTCTTTTGGTAAAAGCAATACAATAGGGATATTGTATTTTGGTAACTGCTCTTCCGATCCTCTTATTCTTCAGATCAATTCTTTTGGGAATCTCACTTCTTTTGCCATTTCTTGGTGCTTTGTAAAGAGAGGAATGAAAGGATCTTTGATGGAAAAATGAGTGAGCTGCAGTTTTTGATTGGTGTTCTTGAAAGAACAATTGCCTCATCTCATGGTCTATTGAGGGAATTCACTTTTCCAGTTACTTGCTGTACTCTTTGGTATTCAAAAGGCAGAAGATCTGAGTTTAGAGAGGTTGGTTATAAAAGTGAACTGTCAAGTGGTGGTTGGTTGGCTTAAGGATGAGAAGAATGTATCCTGGATTTACAGGGATACTATTAAGAAGATAAAATGGCCAACAAGGGTGATGACATTAATAATTCAGTGGGTGCCAAGGTTGGGAAATGGGTTGGCTGATTCTTTAGCCAAACAAGGGGTTAATAGGGAACTTTTGTTCTGGGCTTAATTGTAATCTCTTTCTAATGGGTTAGTCCTACCCCAATTTCTGAATATTCTTTGATATCCTTGTACATACCTGTTTATATTTATGAGTGAAGTCTTATTATCTATCAAAAAGAAAGACTTTTCTTATTTTTGTAATTGGTGGGGATCTATCTTATTCTATTAGTTGGGGCATTGCTGCATTGGTAGTATAGCTGTTTTTGGGCTATTTTATTTTATCCCTCCTTTGATTTGGGTTGTAGACTTTCCTTTTCTGATTTAGAAAGTTATTTAGTTTTAAAAAATTATATTATTTCAGTGTAAGCATCCTGTAAAGTTTTTAGTGTAATTTTTCATTCTTTGGATCTTTTACATATTTAACAAAAACTAATTTTTTTGACAGGCAAAAGGCAGGCTAGTTAAGTCTGGCAACTTTACCCATTCTTATCCTTTTTGTTGGAGATCTGATACACCACTTCTTTATAGAGCAGTTCCAAGCTGGTAGGTGCAGTTTTTGGTTCCCCCTCCCCTTGCACTGTATATTTTTTGGTTCTGACTTATTGATATTGTCATATTTTAAAGTTGTAATTTTTTCTCTTTTCTCCATTTTCATAGTTAGACTCCTCTTCTGTTTCTCTTTGATTTATTATTGAAGATTTGTAGATTGACCTTTTTGACCCTTGTATGTAGACATGGTCATGAGTGAGCATTTAGACCTTCTATCATGTTCATTCATTCAAGCATGACTGAATTCTTGCTCTGCTGTAGCTACCTCGTGGCCTATCAATTTGAAAGCTTTTCTATTAGAGTGATGTGCATATAAGTTTATCAAACCTGTTTTAGCATATGGTGCCTTTGGCACTGTGGATATAACCTGGTGCATCATGTTGGACCCAGTGTACTGTCAGTTATGTTTGAACATTGCTCTGCACAATGCAACATATCCACTGTTGTGAATCATATCGCAAATTGTAAGATTATTTCTATTTTTTATAAACTTGTCAAAAAATAAAATATAGATATCCTAAAAGGCTAAATATATGTAGGAAAGTGACTTTACTCTGTTTTTAATCTATATCTACCATATATGTACTTGAAACAATAGAATTTAACGCTTATACAATAGAAGCCTAAAATGATATAATCTAGTTGGACTTGAAAATCAAACAAATCTACATACATAGGCTCTTTAACCTACATATATGGAAAATAAACTCAATTTCTTGTCTTAAATAACATAAATAAATAGTTTTCTAGTAAGGGCTTTAAAAAAGTCTCCCTTGACAAAACTGAATATAAACAAAAAAAAAAAAGTAGAGAACTAATTCTTAATTGAGTTTATTGAATCGTAAAAACTGTATAAGTTGTAATGAATCAAATCGTAGGATTCAAACAAAAATTGTAAGATTTTTGCAGAAAAGGATTCAGACATTAGATTTGAATCGAAACCCTTGGGATTCATGATTCGAATTGTAAATCGTAAGAATTTGACATCATTGCTCTCAAGAAACTCTTTCATATGCTTTCTCTCTAGATCAATAAACACCATATGAAGATCTCTGTTTTTCTATTTTGCTTCTAACTTCCTAAGATGGTCAAAAAAGAGGAGAAGATTACTGTGGAGATGCACAAGGGCAGCAGTGTTGGACAATTTGGGAGGAAAGGAATCAAAGGCTTTTCCATGAAAAATCAAGAAGTATAGAAGCTGTCATTGAAGCTATCTCCATCAAGGTAGTGCATTGGGTGAAGCCCTTGGATATTTCCAGAGAAGTTCCTGGCATTGAGGTGATGGGGAAGTGGAGGGACGTGGCTGATTCTGCTCCTGCTAAGGAGGTGATCAGGTCATTGTGGTCCCCACCCTTTAGTGGTTTCATTAACTTAATTTTAATGGCAACAGTGAAGGTAATCCTGGTCCTTCTGGCATTGGAGGATTTTTCAGGAACGAAGAAGGAAATATCATTGCACTATTCTCAGGCCCAATTGGTGAAGGGTATTCCTTAAGAGCTGAAATTATGGCTGTTATGGAAGGGATCCAAAAGGCTAAAGAGCCGAATATCAGGAAGTTGGTGATAGAAGGTGATTCAAAGCTTGCATTTATCTGGCTTCCAAAAAAGGAAGAAGAGGGATGTTTGCAATGGTAATTTTGTGCTTTTTTGGGTGGGCAACCAACCATTAAAAGACCTCTATCCCTCTCTTTTTTCTATTTCCCTCTATAAAAAAGGAGCCTGTTTCGAGGTTTCTTTCTACCCCCATTCTCCCATTGTCTCTTAATTGGGATTTTGGGTTCCGTAGAGGGTTGAGGGATGAGGAATCGGTTTCTGCCTCTGAGCTCTTACTTTTACTTGATTTTGTTTGTTTGGACCCTCCTAAACCAAATAAAAGGATTTGGTCTTTGACCTCGAGTGGCTCCTTCTCTTGTTCTTCCTTCTTTAAGTCCCTTTGCTCTACTCCTTCCCCTTTGTTGTTCCCAATTAAAGAAGTCTAGTCAAGGCCAATTCCACCTGAAATTGCTGGTTTTTGTTGGGAAGTGTATTATGGTAAAATTAATACTATGGACAATGTACACAAAAAGAGACCTTATTCATGTTTGTCCCCCAATTGGTGCATTTTATGTAAAGTGCAGAATGGGGACTGTTATCACCTATTGATTTCTTGCTCTATATTTGGAATTGGGTTTTTATGCTGTTTGGGTATAGGTGGAACTTGCCTCCTGAAGTAAATCTACTTTTTGATCTGTCTTTTTTTTGGATGGCCAACAAAGAGAGGGAAAGTAATATGGAAATGTATTAGGGCAGCCCTCTTATGGACCATTTGGGAGGAAAGAAATGACCGAGTTTTCCAGGAGGAGAGAAGCATTGCTGAAATAAAGGATTGTATACTGACAAGGGCAATCCTTTGGCTAAAAACTACTAATCTCTTTGTGGATTACTCTAATGATGACCTTCGAAGGAGTTGGGCACAGTGGCCTCCACATCATCCAAGTAAAATAGAACACAAGCAAATTGGTTACCTCCTTCGGAAGGAGTTGTGAAGTTGAACTGTGATGGGAGCAGTCAAGGCAATCCATGACCTTCGGGTGTAGGAGGGATCTTGAGGAATAAGGAAGGCAACATTCTATCCTTATTGTCAGGTCCAGTGGGTTATGGAGACTCTACAAGGGCTGAGATATTAGCTGTGGTACAAGGACTACAGATTTTCCAACCAACTTGGAGTGACTAATTTGATAGTTAAAGGAGACTCTAAGGTGATAGTGGAATGGATGCCGGACCCAGAAGCTGTTGTTTGGGGATATAGGGACATCATCAAAAAAGTCAAATGGCTTACGGGCACCATGTCAGTTAGCTTTCAATGGGTTAGTAGATCGGCAAATGCTTTGGCAGATTCTTTAGCTAAACAAGGGGCTTCAAGGGATTCTCTGTTTTTGGCTAATTTGTAACTGCAATCTGAAAAGAGTTGGGTTTGGAACCATCTTTAAGGGGAGGTAACACCTCATGCCTCCTCTTAGGGTGCTTCATGCTTGTACTATTTCTATCTCTATTTAATAAAATACCATTCATTCATCAAAAAGAAAAAGGAAGAAGAGGGACGGTGGTGCTACATTCACAAAAAGAGAAAAGCTGTTAATTTGCTGTAAGGGATAGAGGTGTCTTGTAATTGGGTTAAAAGAGGCACAAATGCTATTTCTAACACACTTGCTAAACAAGGGGTGGGAAGGAATGAGTTATTTTGGGCTTTTTTGTGATCTTCCTTTTGGGGAGGGCTAAGAGTGTTTATCCCTCCCCTTTCTTTGTACTAAATTTCTTCTTTTAATAAAATTGGTTCTGTTATTGATCAACAAAAAAAAATAAATCTGAACTTTTCTACCAATTGTTGCAAAGGAAAGATAACTTCCATGGTTGATCTTCTTGACATAATCTCAAATCGGTTCTCTGAAATACACTTGTTTAATGTCATAATTGCTTAATTATTCGCTCTCAAAGTTTCATGTTATGGCCCATGACATTAATCTTTTAATAGTTATTACAACTTTTTCTATCACCTTTGTTCTTAAATATAGGTACCATACTATTTCTCATTCATTAGGCATTTTCTTTTCTTTCATTATTATATTAAATAGCTCTGTGAGCAATAATATTTGACTATATATTTTATGAAAACATGTTTCAACAAGATCCAAACCTAGAACTAGAAGATAAGAAAAATAACTGTTTAACCATAGACAATATTATGGGTCATTGTGGTTAATTGGTGGTTGAAACACTTGATCCATGGCCCAGTTGCCTTTCCAGTTCGGTAAATGGGTAGGAATTGTAAATTTAGTGTCTGATACCATATCCAGTTGCTTCCTTGCCATTATCTAAATAAAATAGCCAAGATCTCCAAAAATAGTAATTCATAATTTTACTGTAAATGATAACTATGGAAATTACTAACTAGCAATTACAAGAGTTGCTATGATTAATAAATCTAAAAGATACTATAAGTAGTAGATTTCCATAAGATTGAAACTTAATTGTCTAATGATTAAATTATGGACCAAACTTGACACTAAGATGATTATTATGGGTGACAGCTAGTGGAGTCCACTAGCAAACCTGTTGATTTTACTTTGACCACGTTTTGCAGAACTCAAAAATCCGTTATCTTAAAACCTTTAGTTGGGGTACTAACACATGCTAGATTGAGCTGAAAATCTACAGTATTTGAGTACTGTTAAGTGTATTTTACCTGCAGATTACAGCCAAATGACCAAGGTTTGACTGGTCAAACAGTCGCTTCCTTTCTTTCCTGACAATGCGTTTTGCACTCTTGCTATCTGACTTCTTTTCTTCAAGTTCTTTCTTTGAGTCTTGCTGTGTATCTTCTTCTAACTACTTGCTTAGTCATTCCTCTTTCCCTTGGTTGGGGTCAAAGATTTCCAAGGAAATTAATTGTGTGTTTCTTTCTTTGCTTCTGTGTTTGCGACAGTCTCTTTTCTCTCTTACAGGTATTACTAATAGCCTAACAAGTTCAATTTAATATGTTTGATGCCCTCATAGTTCTATTTTTTTGCATCTAAACTTATTTACATATATTTATGGTATTAATATAATATATTATAGTATGTACATTGTAGATGCACATGTGCATTCTCTGATGAAGCTCCAAAAATGTGGAGCATCTCAAATTTGATGCTCCGATGAGTTGTTTTGCACTCAACACTCCTGCACAACCCTGAACCTACTGACTTGGTGATTAGGAAACTTGACAAATAACGAAATAATGGCTTAATAACAAAGGTAGCCCTAAACCCCAAAAAACATTTGTACTAACACAGTGGAAACATTCACCTCATTCCCCATATAACATGAACATGTCAAATGAAGGGTTGGAAGTTGGAACCCCCATCTTGTGGCTAGGAGCATCCTCTTGCTCCTGTTAGGGCAGGGTTATCATTCTTAGCTTCCCCGCCTCCTGCCTCCTGCCCTCTGCCACCCCCCCTCCAATGCTGTTGTGTTCCATATGGTTTACTTTTGCCTGCCTTGTGTTGGTTGACGATGAGATGCTTGTTCTCTCGTTTTTGTCTTTTTCAGTAATTAAATTTCATTGATGTTGTTATGATCAAAATAAAAAAAGGTTGTGTTGGCAATTAGGGAATGGAGTAGATATGCCTTTTCCATATAGCCCTAAAGGAATTGATCATTGCTGCATACTTCTTTACCTTTCTTTATCATTTATACAGAAAATTATGATCCTAATGGAGGTGGCTTATTTGATAATGGGTATCCTTGTTAATAAAGTGGTGCTATTGGATGCGGTTAACTTTTAGTTGAAATGCATCTTCCTCAATCTCCGTTTTATATCCACCTTCATCTGTTGCAAGAAACAGACATCATAAGGTGTGTTTTATATGCTAAAATGCTAAATTGAGGCTGCAATTGACTCATTTGAAGTTTGGTTTTCATCCCTTTTTTTTTTAAATTTTTTCTCTTTCTTTTTTGATTGGTTAATTGTTTTTGTATGTGAAAGGCATTTTAGTGATTCTCACTGTTGCTTGTGGAAGGATTTTATACTGTGCACATCTATGTTTCAATCTGCCCACTCACGTACATCTAAGTTTCAGTTGTTACTAGTTTGTAATCTTGACAATGTTTTGCAGGTTTGTTGCAGTAGAAAAATTGAAAGAAAAACTGTTAGAAAATAACAGACAGACATATTGGGTTCCGGATTACGTTAAGGTCCACATCTGATTCAATACCATTTTCAGTTATTTTCTTTTGCTTAAAAATTTCAGATATAGTTAGTTCATATGAATACTTAGGTGATGAGGACCTTTATCCATTTTTTCTGCTTGTATTTTGCTCCTCAGCTCTTGATCTTTATTCCTTTGTTTTGATAATTGGGGAAATTTTATTAGAAAAGGGAGAATAACATTTACAAGAGATCCCATGAAAAGACACGATCTGCGATCTCTCCAAACAATCAAAAACTAAAACAGATTACAACTGTTCCCTATTTGCCCCTTGCTTGGATAAACAATGAGCAATAGCATTCTCAAATCTCCCCACCTATTGTATTCTGACATACAAATTTCTTGTCAGCCACTTGAATTTTTTAAGTTCATTCTTAAAGCCCCAAACTACAGTCTCTGGGTTCTGTAGCCACCCCACAACTATCCTGGAGACACCTTCTATTACTAGCTGTTCCACTCCTAGCTGTACTGCAAACTGTACCCCTTGAAGGGCAGCTAATAGTTCCACCCTAGTGGAGTCCTCACTCCTCACCTAAAGGGCCTGAGTATAAAAAAGCCACAATACCACTTTCATTCCTTAGAACCCCTCCCATCCTAGAGAGACCTAGGTTACACTGACTCCTGCCATCAAAATTTAATTTCATAATGCCTTCAGGAGGGGGTTACCCAACTCATGTACACCTTTGTCTTCAGAGAGGAGCTGCTTGCCACTGCTGCCCTATGCCTCCAAAGATCATTAAAAGAAAATTGCTGAAATAAGTCCAAAGATTTCAGCCATGAGATAGCCCTATACAAGATAGACTCCTTCAGTTCTTGTTGGCTTCTCCTTCTCTTGGAATATACTGGCTTTCCTTTCTTCCCACACTGTCCTAAGCAAAGCTGCTCTTGCAACCCTCCACATTATACTTCCTCTTCGTTGGTGCCAAGCAAAGGTAGATGGGTCAAAAAACATGCTTACTTCTTTTGGCCTATTCCACCTGTACCCAAAAATCAAGAAGAGCTAATCTCACAACTCTGTAGTAACAGTATAGGAAATTAGTAAATGGTAACAGTCCTTACCATGAGACCTGGAAAGAGTACACCAACTAGGTGAGATGCAAAGATAAGGTTTTCTCTTTTGTAGATTAATTATCCAAGGTGTTTACTTTTCCATAAAACAGTTCCCAACAGAATGCCAAGACCTTAGGGGGAACAGGCCTACACCAAAGCTAAAGGGGAAAGGCTGTAAAGACACAGGATGACAAAGGGCATTAAAGAAAGAAGCACAAGAGAAATGGCCTTTGGGCATAGGTATCCAAATCCTTTTATCATGCTCCGTGGGATCCAAATAAACTTTTCAAGAGGACTTTTTTTTTTTTATCAATAACAGAATTTCATTAGAAATATTAAAAAATACAAGATATGGAAGTAAACTATATTAACTCTCCACAAACAATACTGTTACAGTTGAGGCCAAAACAACTGGTTCCTCCCCACCCTTGTTTTGCTAAAACATCAACAAAACCATTTGCTGCACTTTTAACCTAGCTGAACTGCATTTACATATTTTGAATCATCCACTTGAATCTCTTTTTTTTCATTATTGAAAATGGAAAAACCTTTTATTTTCCTTTTGCAACCACTCCAAAACCAGCTTTGAATCACCTTCTACAATCAGCTTTCTGACATTCAGATCTTTTTCCTTTTGCAGTCCTTCCATAACTTCCATAACCTTAGCCGTTAGGGAGTTACCTATTCCAATCAGGCTTGAATAGAGACCAATGGTCTTGCCTTCACTGCCCCTACACAGCCCTCCAATACCAGATGGGCCTGGATTCCCAACAGTACTCCCATCAAAGTTCAACTTAATGTAGTCAAACATTGGAGGAGACCAAGCAGGGCTTATATTAGAATTATGGAAATCAGAACTAGCCACTTCCTTCCATTTGTTCATTATATCACCTGTTGAGAAATCGACAAATATCTTCCTAGATTTTACCCACTGAACCACTCTCACCATAATGGTTTCAATGACATCTTCTCTACTTCTTTCCTTGTCTAGGAATGATCTTGCATTTCTTTCTTCCCATAAAGTGCAGCTCACAGCTGCCCTTACACATCTCCATAATACTCACTCACCCCCTTTTCTTTGGCCATCTCAAGAAAGTAGAAGCAAATAAGCTTTGCACATTAGTCGGGGGAGACCGCCTGCACCCAAGCAACAAGAAAAACCATTCCCAAACAAAGGTTGCAAGAGGGCAGGAAATTAATAAATGAAAGCAAGTTTACACAAAACACACCAGTGTGGGGATAAACACAAATTAGTCCTTTTCCTTTGGAGCAAATTGCAAGTATTAATTCTTTCTAGGAAGACTTCCCAACAAAAACCTCCAATTCTTGGAGGAATGGGATTACCCCAGACTTCCTTAACCGGGAAAGATATCTCTGAGGAGTCAAAAGGTTGGATCAGGGCCTTAAAGAAAGAAGCACATGAAAATACACTAGAGGAGGATAGGGTCCAAATACGATTGTCAGGTTTAGAGGAATGCAAATTAATCCCATTAAGGATAGGAATCAAGTCCAGAACCTCATCAATTTCTAAATCCCTCACACCCCTCCTCAATCCCAAATCCCAATCAACACCATTCCTCGAGTTTGAAGGAACCAGAAAAGAGGACACAAGTTTATCTTTATATCTTGATAGGGCAAAAGTAGAAGGGGAATTTTCTTTCAGAGAGAAGTTACCCACCCACACCTGTTCCCAAAATTTTATATGATTTCTAGAATAGAGGTCATACTTGATAAAAGGTAGGAAAGATGGGAGGATATAGCATGGATAGCCTTCCAAGGAGAGGCTTTGGTAGCCTCGGTCAGTAACTCAACATCCCAATCGTCGATTGGAAGCCCATGAATGCCAATCACTATCTTAGCCCAAAGCTTGTTCTTATCCATAGGAAGCCTCCAAAGTCATTTTCCTAGTAGAGCCGTATTCCTCTCTTGTAAATTGCCTAGACGCAACCCGCCGAACTTCTTGCTTCTACTCACCATTTCCCAGTTTACCTATGGTCCTTTTTCTCCTCCCTTGGTTCCCATAAGAAGTCCCTCATCAACTTTTCCAATTTTCTGCTCACATTCACTAGCATCTTAAAGACAGACATAAAGTCCTTATCCATAGGAAGCCTCCAAAGTCATTTTCCCAGTAGAGCTGTATTCCTCTCTTGTAAATTGCCTAGACCCAACTTGCCGAACTTCTTGCTTCTACTCACCATTTCCTAGTTTACTCTATAGTCATTTTCCCAGTAGAGCTGTATTCCTCTCTTGTAAATTGCCTAGACCCAACTTGCCGAACTTCTTGCTTCTACTCACCATTTCCTAGTTTACTCTATAGTCCTTTTTCTCCTCCCTTGGTTCCCATAAGAAGTCCCTCATCTACTTCTCAAATTTTCTGCTCACATTCACTAGCATCTTAAAGACAGACATAAAATACATAGGTAGATTGGCTAAAGTAGCTCTTATCAAAGTGATCCTTCACCCTAAAGACAAATAACTTTTCTTCCAAGAAGCAAGTTTCTTAAGAAACCTTTCAACTATTGGATCTCAAAAACTGCTCTTTTTTGAATCGTCCCCCAAAGATATAAGCATACTTCAACGACCTTTGTGCCACCTCACATCCCAAGATATTCACATACTCCAGCATCTCCATTTCTTCCATATTAACACCCATAATACAATTCTTGTTGAAGTTCACCTTGAGATTGGAGATTAGCTCAAAGAATTGTACTGCCCACTTGAGATTCCTAACCCTATTCCTATTACCACCTTCACAGAACAACAAAGTATCATCTCCAAATTGCAAATGAGTACTTGGAGCACTACCCTGACCAACCTTCCAGCCCCTCAACAACTCAAGTGAGTCTGCCCTTGCAATAAGCATTCCGAGGACCTCAACAATTAGAGTGAAGAGAAAGGGAGATAGGGGATCTCCTTGTCTAATCCCTCTTAAGGTTGGGAAGAAATCCACCATAGTTCCATTCACCAATAGGGAGTAATGATAGGTCTTAAGCATCCTCTTATCCATTTACACCATCTCTCTCCAAATTCAAAATTCTTCAAGATTTCCACCAAGAATGACCAACCCACCATATCATTAGCTTTTTCCAAGTCGAACTTACAATCAAAGCCTTTTTTCCCAACTCTTTTGTAATCCTCCACACATTCATTGGCAATTAGGATTTGGTTGGTGATTTCCTACCCCTTACAAAAGCACCTTGATTTGGAGAGACAATAAGAGGGACATAGGACCTTTGCTATAATTTTATAGAAACTAGTCACCAAGCTAATGGGTCTAAACTCACGAGGATGAGTTGCATCACTTTTCTTTGGCACCAAAGTAATGAAGGTTGAATTAAGGCCCGATTAATTACTCCTCTTTCATAGAACTCCTCAAGCACTCCTAACAAATCTTCTTCTAGAATGTCCCAACAATCTTGGTAGAATGCCATTGTGAAGCCGTTAGGTCTCGGAGCTTTGCATCTATCCACAGAAAAGGCAACCTCCTTGATTTCCCCTACTCAAATATCCTTTCCAACTAGTTCTTCATTTCCCTTAGGATCCTCAACAAATCAAGGCCTTCAAGACAAACTCTTTCATTCCAAGGTCTTCTATAGATTGATCTAAAATGTTCTTTAAAAGCTTGTGCTATCTCACCTTGATATGTTAAGGGCACCCCATCCATAGAGCTGACTCGAGGAACTTAATAAAATGATGGATAGTAGGAAGAGAGGAAGTTCCACTTACACACTTGTAGTTTGCAGATGACACAATCCTGCTTTGTGAAGGTGGGGACATAAATTGGATCAGGAATTTAAAATTGGCAACACAACTCTTTGAGCAGATGTCTATTATCAATGTGAACTTTGATAAGAGTTGTATGGTGGGAGTGAATTTGGAGGAGAGGGAAGTAAGTGATTATGCAGGTGTGTTAGGCTGTGCAATCTCGAATTGGCCTTTGATTTACTTAGGTCTCCCCTTAGGAGATAATCCCAAGAATGAAAGCTTTTGGAACCCGATATTGGAGAGATTCGAGAAAAAGCTTGCTTCTTCGAGGAAAAATTATCTATCATTGGGGGGGGGAGAGTCACTTTGATTAGGTCTACCTTAGCTAACCTTTGTGTTTATTTCCTGTTAGTGTTTTAAGATTCCTACAAAGGTTTCTAACATTGTGGAAAAGTTAATGAGGGATTTTTTTGTGGGAGACAGGACAGGAGAAGAGAGATCATAGGGTGAGTGTGAGTTGGGAGGTGGTAACTAGATGTAAGAAGTTAGGAGGTCTTAGGATTGGGAATATCAGGAAAAAGAAACATGGCATTGCTGGGGAAATGGTTGTAGAGGTTTTCGTTGGAAAGGGACGAATTTTGGACGAAGATAGTGGTTAGCATACATGGGTTGGAAGACAACGGCTGGGATCCTGAAATTATGGCAAGGGCTACAACTACTTCTCCGTGGAAAGCCATTCATGATCTGCTTTTAGTTTTCTCCCCTTGAATCAGGTATGATTTGAACTCAAGTAATCAAATAAAGTTTTGGGAGCAACCTTGGGTTGGGGACTTACCTCTGATGGACCGATTTCCCTCTTTGTATAATCTGTCAAATTTGAAAAATGAGCCTATATTCTCTTTCTTAGTTCCTTCAGAATCTACTTCTGGTTTTGGGTGGAACTTGGGCTAAGAAGGGCAATTAGGGATACGGACTTGGGCTGTATTTTGTCTCTGTTAGCCATCCTTGAAAATGTTTTATTGGACCCTAATAAGGAAGACACCAGATTTTGGACCCCTTCCTCCTGTAGTTCTTTCTCTTGTGCCTCTTTTTTTTGAGACCTCAATTTAGCTTCCTGTTCCTCTTGGGTTGTCCTTCCCTATTAAAGAGATTTGGAGCAAGCCTATTCCTCCTTGGGCTGGTAGTTTTTGTTGGGAAACTTTCTTGGAAAGAATTTGCACAAATGACTTGCTTTAGAAAAAGAGACCCAATTCTTCTTTACTTCCCAATAGGTGTACTCTATGCAAAGTTGATGGGGAAACTGGTTACCACCTTATGGTTACTTGTCCGTTTACTAAAACTGTTTGGGAGTGGGATTTCTCCCTTTTTGGGTGTATTTGGAATCCCTTTGTGAGTGTGCGAAGTTTGTTCTCTCCTTCGTTCTTTAGATGGCCTAAGAAAAGAGGGAACATTATGTGGAGAAGCATCAGGGCAGCAGTGTGTTGGTCCTTATGGGAAGAGAGGAACTCACGAATCTTTTCAGACAAGGAAAGAACCATGAAAAACTTATTAGAACTAATACACTTAAGGGTAGCTCACTGGCTGGAATCTATGGAGCTGTTATCAGATTATTCCATGGCTGATTTATTGAGAAATTTGAAAGAGATAGCTACCTCTGCCCATGGTAAGAGGATTCCTAGGCCCTATTGGTCCCCTCCTCCCTTTGGATTCAAAAATTTGAATTTTGATGGTAGTTGCTTAAGGAATCCAGGGCCTTTTGGGATTGGGGGAGTGTTTAGGAATGAGGATGGGGTTATTACTGCCATGTTCTCAAGCCCAATTGTAGAGGGTGACTCTCTTAGGGTGGAGATTCTTGCAGTTCTGGAAGGAATTCAAAGAGCAATAGAATTAAACATCAAATGCTTGGTCCTTGAAGGTGATTCGGAGGTGGTGATTAGTTGGCTGAAGGGAGACAACAATGGTTTGTGGAGCTACAACAATGAAAGGAAAAAAATTCAAATGGCTGAGTAGGGATATTGAGGTGAAGTACAACTGGGTGAAGAGAAGTGCTAACTCAATGGCCAATGGGTTAGCCAAGCAACGGGTGTTTAGGGATTCTTTGTCTTGGCTAGTTTTTAGTTTCTTTCCTTGTTTTTTGTTGATGGGGAGTTATGATATTTTACCTCTCCTTTTGTTTTAAGCTAGTTTTTATTTCTTCATTAATAAAGCTTATTGCTATTGATCAAAAAAAAAAAAGAAGAGAAGAGGAAGAAGAGAAGAGAGAGATATGAAAGCCAAAAGTTCTAGCTGGTGGTGGAAGATTTAGATTATATAGGCTATGGAGACTGTACAAAATAAAAGGGGAGAAAAAGACATAAATGCCCTTTGTCGAATATAGTACAAATTACATCACTCCCCCTCAAGTTGGGGCGTAGATGTCAATCATCCCCAACTTGTCACAAAGATTATAATGCCACAATGAATTTTATCCCTTAGTAAAAAACATCTGCAAGTTGTTCCTTAGAGCTAATGTATGGAGTGCACACTTGTCCTTTCTCAGTTTTCTCTCTGATGAAATGTTTATCAACCTCAATGAGCTTGGCTTTATCATGGAGAACTGGGTTGGCTGCAATGTTGATAGCAGCTTTATTGTCACACTAAAGTGACATAGGATCATCAAAGGAAAATCCCAATTCACCCAATAGGTTCTTGATACACAATAACTCCGCAACTCAATGTGACATAGCCCTGTATTCTGCCTATGCACTTGACCTGGTCTGCACACTCTGCTTCTTGCTTCTCCAAGTCACAAGATTTCTTCCTACAAAGGTACAATAGCCACTGGTGGATTTCCTGTCGTCCACTGAACCAACCGAATCAGCATCTGTGTACACCTCTACCCTCATATGTCCATACCTCTTAAAGAGAAGGCCTTTCCCTGGGAATTTCTTTAAGTATCTGAGAACCCTGTTTGCTGCCCATAGGTGTGCCTCCTTGGGTGCATGTATGAACTGACTGAGGAAACCCACAACATGCAATGTCAGGCCTGGTCATAGATAAATAGAGAAGTCTGCCCTCAAGTCTTTGGTACTGCCTTGGATCTTTCAAGGGCTCACCACTACAGTCCCCAAGTTCATGATTGACATCCATAGGTGTATCAAGTCTTTGGTACTGCCTTGGATCTTTCAAGGGCTCACCACTACAGTCCCCAAGTTTATGATTGACATCCATAGGTGTGTCAACAGGTTTAGCTCCTAGCTTCCTTGTACCCTTCATAAGATCTAGGGTACTTCCTTTGCTAACCTTATCCATGGTGTATTTTCCTGCCATATTATAAATCGAATATACAGAATATGAAACTCTTATTGTTATTGTTTTGCCAACATCAATTGGCATTTTGACATGGGAAATACAAGTGCCTTGGTTACATCTATATTATTCTTCATATTCATCATCTTTAACATCAACACCTTTTTGGTTCTCTCTCTCTTGTGTTGATAGCTGTTTGTTGTGTAGTTTATCTTATACCCATTGGCATTAGATGCTATCCTTCTGCAATGCTCAGTTGTATAAATTATCTTTTGGGCCTTTTATGTATGAATAGCATCATTATATGCATGCTTAACATGCACACTACAAGGGGGACTCCATGAGGGCAGAATTATTAGCTGCACTACAAGGGCTACAGTTTTCTGTACAGCTAGGAGTGGAGCAGCTACTAATAGAAGGTGACTCTCAGGTGGTTGTGGGGTGGCTACAAAAATCAGATACTACAGTTTGGTGCTTCAAAAATGAACTTAAAAGATTCAAATGCTTGACGAGGAATTTGGATGTTAGAATACAATGGGTAGGGAGATCTGCCAATTCTATGGCTGGTTGTTTAGCCAAGCAAGGGGCAAATAGGGAAAATCTGTATTGGGCTCAATTGTAATCCTTTTTAGTTCTTATTGGGTTGAAGAGGTTGCAGCTCGTACCTCTCCAATTGTATTCTGTAACAGTGGTTTATTCCATTAATAAATTCTTCATTTTTCATGCACACTCTTGTTTACCTAGAAAAAGGAGGTATGTAAACTTGTATATTTGTACGTAGTGATGAGAAGATAAATGCATTTGTTTTTTGGATTTTTTTCCCTGCATTCTTAACTTAGGTTTTTCTCTTATTATATTACAGGAAAAACGTTTTCACAACTGGCTGGAAAATGCAAGAGACTGGGCTGTCAGCCGAAGTAGATTTTGGGGTACCCCTCTTCCTGTATGGATTAGTGATGATGGAGAGGAAAAAATAGTCATGGATTCCATTGCAAAACTTGAAAAGCTTTCTGGTGCTAAGGTTTGGCATAGCTATGCTTTTTTATTATTTTCTTCTATTTTTATTCTTATATGTAAACAAAAATTGTTTATTAATATATAAAGCAGAGCACTTATCTTTTCTGCTATTAACCAAATGCAACACACATACATTTTCACTTGTTAATCTATCTAATGATATCCACATCCACATCCACATCCACATCCACATCCACATCCACATCCATCCAAGCTTTATCCTGAATATAAGGGGTCAGCTACATGACTCCTGTTTCACCATTCCATTCTGTTTAAATCCATATCCTTTTTTAAATAATTTGTGCTTCAACAATTTTTACTACTACCCAAGTCCTTTTTGGTCTACCCCTAGTCCTCTAGCTTCTTCAACTTGCAACGAATCTAATGCAGGAGCTGAAGAATCAAATTTGGAAATTTCTTAATTTTTTTGTATTTTTGTATATTTGGGCAGTATGGGTATTTTCGTCATTTTAACTAGTCCTGTGTGGGGCCTGGGCTATAACATCTTCTTTCTCTAGTTTACTGGGGCTTGTCTTTCAATTTTTTTTTTTTTTTTATTTACATTAGGGTGGAAAGTTATTGTGTTTCTTGGTGCACAAGACAAGGAGTGACATTTTTGTAATCATGGTAAACGGTATTTCGGGTCACAAAGTCGCTTTATAAATAGATGTATTCTCTTCTTTCTGAAGCTAATGAATGAATGAAGATTTCTTTAGAGCTCTCTTTCTGTATGGAGTGATTCCTACAAACCCTAGAGTGATTCTAGGACCCCTTGGAGTGATTCCTTGGGATTTCTCTCTCTTTTCTCTCTCTACCCCTTCTTTTCTCTCTTTCTGTGTTGTGTTAGTTTGTTCCAGTCCTACTGCATCGGAATCACTCCTTACAGGTGCTGTTGGTGGTCTTTTATGCACATGACCAAACAATCTAAGTCTACTTTCTCATTTTATCACCTTTGACTGAATTTCTGATCCTATCTTTTTTTTTTTTTTTTTTCACTCACCAATTGCAGCATATGCATTTCTGCCACACTTATTTTTTGGGTATGTTGCTTCTTGACTGCCCAACACTTTGCTCCATACAGCATAGCTGACTTTACAACTGTTTTGTAGAAATTTCCTTTTATTCTAAGTGGTATTCGTCTTGTCATATAAAGCTTCAAATGCACCCCTCCATCTTGCCCATGTTGCTCTAATTCTATGGGTGACATCCTCCTCAATCTCCTCTTGGTTTTGAATTGTCTTGTCAAACTAAGGTATTAGAAAAGGTAGGTCACTTTGAGTTATCTCTTGATCTCCAATCCTAAGTTTACCCTGATTTGCACTATTATTATTATTATATTTATATATTACATCCATATGTATATCAATTTATTTGTAATATATACAATAGATGGGGGTGAGGCTAAAAATAGCACCCAAATGCATTGCAATTTACCACTCTCAATACCCACAACACAGGGCACTTGAAGACAAAATTCCTTCTCTGAAGTCTCTAAATGCAGACAAAGCCTAAGCCTTAGCCTGGTCCATGAGATGGCTGGAGCATTTTCCTTATATTCAAATGAAAGGCCTTTGTATTCTTTAAAAGATCTTCCAAGTTTTGTTCTTTCCACATTGCTCCAAGATGGGCAGAAACTATGTTCCATAAATTTGCTCCCCCAATTCTTATAGAACAATCCAACGAAGAAGAAAACACAGCATGGAAGGTGCTGTAGTGCACCAACAGAGAAAGGAGAAATTCCACATGGATTAAGGAAGAAGTATTTGGACAGTCAAGGAATATATGATTGACTGGTTTTTCCTTCTTGTTGCACATGTTGACTGAGATAATTTGGTTTAGTCATGTGTATTGACCACCACTGAGGGGTGGCATGGTGCAAGTAGATGGCTCTAAAAGAGCAAGGGAAGGAGCAAAGACAACATGGTCTGTTAAGTGGTAAGAAATGATCTGATAAGTTATAAGTTGACAGAAAACCTTTCTCTTGATAGAGCACAAATAGTTGGGATTTGGGCTGAATTTATTTTCATTCTGAGGACCTTGTCAAGGTAAATCTGCATATAAAGGCTTGTACTTTAGGAGTGAAACATGTTCCCCAAACACAATCAGCCTCAACCACATGATCTTTCTTCTTTTGTGTGCAGGCTCAATCAGATGGTTTTTGATTTTATGTATTATTGCGAATTGATTGACCTCTTGTATAGCTTTTCTTGAGGGGAGAGGCATTTAAGTCCTCCCTTCTAGGTTTATCTCTGTGCTTCATTAATAAAATGTAACAGCAACCACCCTTCCACTGGGAATAATTTTTGGGGTTAAAAAAGCCTCAACCAATAAAAGGAACACATTGAGGAAATGCAAGGGCTGAGCTATGCAAGATTTATAATAAGTCATCTGATCAATCTTAGGGCATCATTAGGGTATGTATATAAGGGGCAAGTTACGTGAAAAGGATGAGGATAAGGAGAGCCATTTGATATTCATTTGCAACTGGGTGTCGGAGGAAGGAGATGAAGGGTTGTCAAGGCGACGCCTAGGCGTGTAGGCGCTTTTTGGGGCTCGCCTCGCCCAAACGCCATATGGTCTCAAGTGATTGTATATAACCTTTTTCCTGTTACCTGTTTGAATATTCTTTTTATATTATAAGTTTATAATATAAGTATAGACCTGATGCACCGAATCATTATTTTTATTTTTTTCATATTATAATAAGTTTTTATTAATTTCTAATCTTCTTAATTGGGAGATATGATATACGAAGAGAGTTCGAGAGATATCCTTGTCAAGGTTCCAAGTTGTATGCCTCTGAAGAACAAAGGGAAATCAATCACATACAAGGTATGCTTTCATCTTCTTCTTCTCCTCCTCCTTCTGGAACAAAAAACAGGGGCTCCGCCCCTTCTTTCGTCCTCCTCTTCTCTTTGTCTTCTACTTCTGGAATAAAAAACAGGGGCTCTGCCCCTTCTTCTTTTTCTTTTGTTGAGCAAAAACAGGGGCTCCCCCTCCTTTTTTTATTTTGGAACAAAAACAGGGGCTCCGCCCCTTCTTTCCTCCTCCTCTTCTCTTCATCTTCTACTTCTGGAACAAAAAATAGGGGCTCTGCCCCTTCTTTTATTCACCATTTCACTATTTTCTTCTTTTATTTTATTTATTTTTTCACCATCTTTTCTGGGTCTTGAACAGGGGCTCCGCCCCCTTCTTTGTTCTTAACTTCTTGCATTTTTCAGCTTTTTTTTTTGTTCTCATCATTGGTGTCTGAAACAGGGGCGGATCCCTTTCTTTTCTGCTTCATATTTTTCTTTTATTTTAATATTTTTTCACCAGCTTTTCTGGGTCTAGAACAGGGGCTCCGCCCCTTACTTTTCTTCTTTTGTTTTAGTAATTGTTCTCATCAAGAACAATGGGTTCCATCACCTAGGTGCCTAGGTGCTCCGTGCTCGCCTAGCCTAGCCTTGGCACCTTGAAAACTATGGGTTTCAGGTTGAAGGTTAGCTGGCCAAAACGATTGAAGTTAACAAGATGGGGTTGGTTAGACTAGAGGTATGTGACATTCTAAGTGATCACATGCTGGTGATAAAGAAGTTGTCAATAACTTATTAGACAGTTGTCACTGTCTACCTTCTTCATCCAGAAGAGCTTGACATATGACAGTAAATAGTGGCAAATTGATCCTCCAATGGAGGCCACTACCATCCACCACATTGTAGCATGTAGGTAAACCTAACCCACACTAATTGTGCAAGGGAGGAGAAGACGATGGTGGAGATGCCTGATGGATCAATTATGAAGACTTCTGCTTGGATGAGACATCTAGTATTGAAAATGTAGATATGGTGTAGCAAAGTGAGGTGGACAAAGCATAAGACTCACTTGGTATGGAGATACTGTTTACAAGGGAGGTACAAGAGGAAGGTGAGGGTAGGGACAGGAGAACAAGTATTAATATATGGAGAAGAGAGTGCCAGGGTGTCTAGTTAGGGGAATAAACCCTGGAGATCACAATTGTAGAGGCAAGAGACCTACCACAGGGTGTACATGAATGGAAAAGTCATCACTACTCAGTGTTAGAGGTGGAAGACAAAAGAAAGGAGATGAAATGACAGGAATTGAGATTTAGAAGAGTTCCTGGAAAAGATATTGAAGGAGGCTCAACCTTGTCCAGTCTAAGGGCACTTACTTTCAGAATTGACAGTGAGCCCAATCCCTTATCCTTTTGATACTCGTTCTCTTCAAGGTAATCTCAACCCTGTCTATCTTTGTTTGCCTTGCTCACAGCTGTTGGATCTTGCAGTTACTCTAGGTATACAACCTCTTTGCTGCCTAGATATTGAAATGACAGTTTGTTTGTTTCTGAAACAAACATAAGAGATGAACTTTACAGAAGAAACATAAGGGATGAGATGGAGGAGTGTAGTGCTTGGGAATAAGAGGAAGGAGAAAGGGTGTGGAGAGTTGTTCAGAAGTTACTTGAGGAATTGTTGGAGGTAGAAAATTTAGAGGTTGACTAATGAGGGGATTAGGAGTAATGACTGTTGTATTGATAATTCAGTTGAAACCCTCACCAAACCAAACCTATAACCATGTAAAGGACTTCTAATCTTTAGACCCTCTTCAAGTCTTTGCAAATCAAATGGGGTTGCACTTTGCATGAAACAAAGTTATATTCTTGAACTTGAAGGGAAAGAAGGGGGTGAGGCAAACATGAGAAGAAAGAAGCAAAATGAGGTAGAGAACTTTAAGTGCAACATTTCCTATGTGAAGCAAGAGAGTGGGAGAGGGCTAGTAGGCAGGGAAAAAAATAGGACAGATGATTAAGAAGGGGGTAAACTTAAAAATTGATTATGAGCATAGTCAATTGGCACATTAGAGGTTTGGAAAGTGCTAGAAAGAGGCTTATGAATAAGCACTCCATAAGAACATATCAAGATCTAGTGCTTATCCATTCGATCAAATTATAGGATGTGGATAGTAAATGGGTCTGAAACATAACGACGAGATTTCAATTAGAGCTGGGTGAACCCAAGAAACTGTTTGATAAGTTGGAATATTGTGGGACAGAAACAAGGAAGAAGAGGGTTTAGGACCAGGGAGATTGGTTTTGAGGAATTCTTTATTGTCAGGCAAGTGGCTTTGGAGGTTCCCTTCAGATATAGACAAATTATGGTAGCTGTTATTAAAAACATTCTTGGTCTTTCTTATAGGCTGGGATGCTTATTTAAATGCTACATCCACTTTGGAATGTCCTTGGAAGTCTGTTGCATGCATGTCAACCTTCTTACCTTAAGTGTTGATGTCTCCTCTGGAAGAAAGGAGAATTTTGGGAAGACCTATGGTTGGGGGATCTACCCTCAAAGGATAAATACCCTTCCCTTTATGCTCTAGCAATTACAAGAATAGAACCATTTAACAAATGGTGATGGGTCACCCTTCAGGGATCTCTTGGGAATCATGGGCTAAGAAGGGGGGATTAGCATCGGTGAAATTTTGCTAGTGATGGATCTCTTACAGTCTCTTGAGAATGTCTTTGAGAAGCCTTTAGCTTTAGGACTTAGATGTGGCTACAAGTAATATGGCAGAAGTGATTATTTACATTCTGAAATACATTTTTCAGCATAATTTCTGCTAGTTTTTTTGTCCACTTATGGAACAAAAGTGATTTAAAAATTCTCCTGCATTAGTGAAGAATGTTTTTGGAGATTCCTTCTGATTTATATAAAACATTATGTTGCTTAATTTTTTTATCTCTATTTATACTGATATTCTTTTTGTCATTCTACTTTCTTCTGGTGCATAGGTGACTGACCTGCATCGGCACAAGATTGACCATATCACCATTCCTTCCAGTCGTGGTCCTGAATTTGGTGTTCTTCGCCGTGTTGATGATGTAAGTGTAATACTATCTCTGCGCTTTGTACATACAATCTGGTGCTATGATCATATTAGCCTATTGTATGTATCTTTTTGATTGTAATTTTAATGCTTCTAAAATATGCTTTTAGTAGAAACGGAAGAGCATATATGCTATTTGGCCATATAATTGTAGTAATTTTCTTGTATATATGAAAATCTGCAGTCTAAAGTATCAAATCCATTTGTACTAGTAGTTTTCTCACTAGAACTTGGTTCAAGGTGGATCATCATCATTAAGCCTTGTGCCAACTCTATGGGGGTTGACCACATGGATCCTCTTTTTCCATTCTGTTTTGTTCAGTGCCATATTGCACAAAAAGACAAATTGGGATACATGACAATGAGAGGTTGGCAAACATTTTAGTGCTGTCTGCCAACCTGACACATCCCTCCTTTATCCGGGCATGGGACTGCGGTTTGAGACGCGTGTAAACCAATCTCACATAGTCACACTTGGTTCAAGGTGGATACTTTAATATTGTCATGTTTTTATGTTACAGAAATGTTGCTTGTTGTATGGTTCTGATTCTAGAACCCAATGTAGCCTGATGCGTGATCAGCTTGTCTTTGCAATACACATTTATCATTTGGTTGGGCAGCTTGAGTTTTCTCATATAGTAGGCATGGTTCTTAAAGGTACCAAGGCGAGGCTAGGCGACAGTGGGGCACCTTGTTGTCTAGTCGCCTAGGCGCCCATCTAGGCGATGGATTTTTTTCTGTATAAAACATAGATCATAAGGTAATTCCCTAGGTACCATAACCATATTTCCTTAATAATTATTTATAAGTTTCATCAGTAAAGTATAGAGTTCATATTGAAGTATAGAAAAGTAACATATTCATGAGAAGAAAAAGGAGGAAAAGAAAATTTAAAAAATATAGGGGCTGAACCCTTATTTTTGATATAGAGTTCATGTTGAAAATGTGTTGATTAGACAAAATTTTAAGTTCTTCCTTACTCATTGGTTCAGGTTTTGAAATCTTTGAGGGTTCAATACAGCATTTAGAGGTGTTTGTGTTGATTAAACCCTAACAAATAAGAAAGTAATAAAAAGAAATTAGTATATAAACACACAAAATGAATATTTTATTTTAATGATGTCTATTCTATAATTATAATGTCAAAAAAAAAAATAAAGAAGTATTTTATAATAGAAAGTACAAAACTGCTTGGTGATTAGGTGAGGCGAGCCTCAAAGGGTGCCTAGGCGTTGTCTTGACAACTATGATAGTAGGTTGCAATGTTTTTATATCCAGATAAGATTTAAACGTGAAAGCTCACATAGCTGGCACTTTAGTTGTTTAGTCTGTGAAATAGTAAAAAAAAAGGATCCTGAAAGCATTCTCCTTTACTAGTTTGACCATCCGATTGAATCTGAGTCTGAGAGCTCTTTAAATTAGAAAAATGTTGTGATTCTACAAGGAAAATCCAACAATACAATAGTAGGTCTCATAGACAATAGTTATCTTCCCTTGGAGGAGAGCAAGGTTTTAGATAGGATGAGCAATAAGGAACAAGAGCAACTCCAAAAAGGAAAGGACAGTCTACAAGCACTCAGAATAGTGAGGAGGTAGCAGAAGTTGGAGAGTCTGTTAAAGAGAATGAGGAGAGAAAGAAAATCAAAAAAAAAATTGGTTAGAGGTGGAGAGATTAATTTCTGATATTGTGGGAGATATTGAGTTAAGTGGTTGGGAGAGAAAAAAAGGCTCCCAAATAAGGAACTATCAGGTTTAAAGAGGGGTCTACTGATAGCTTGTAATTCAATGAAGATTATCAGTTGGAATGTGAGAGGTTTGGGGAGTATATGGGAAAGAAGGGTAGTTAAGGATCTTCTGAGAAGAGAGAAGCTTGATATAATAGTGTTGTAGGAAACCAAGTTAGCAGGCTAGATAAAAGATGCGTGAGAAGTGTGTGGAGATCAAGAGGAGTAGCTAGATACAAAAAGTCCCCAAGGACAATGAATGAGAGAAAGAAAGATGGAAGAAAACTCAAGAAGGATTCAGAAGAAGTACTTTTAATGGAGATCCCTTGGAGGTTGAAGTCAAGACCTAAATGGATCAAGAATGTGGGTGGGAATATTAAGTACTTTTATGCCTTGGCTAGTGGGAGGAGGAGAAAGAATTTTGTTGCTAAGTTAGAGTTTGATTATGAAGAAGTCACAAATAATGATGAAATAGCTAGGCGGTTTGTGGATCATTTCAAGTCAATACTAAGGAGTCCCTTGAATAACACGTCCTGTGTTTTAAAAGCACAAGGTGCAAGGGCCAATTTATGCTTGAGGTGAGAGGCGCAAGGCGAGGCGCACACCTTTTTAAAGCAAGGCGCAAAAATACAAAAAATTACTAAAAAAATAAAATGGTTAGAAAATTCAGAAAAAAATGCCAAAAATTTCAAAAAAAAAGCAAAAAGATATTAAACATAATATTAATAAGAAGTATAAACTTAAATTTTAAAATTAATGGTTTAAAAAACCTATTATCTAAAAATAAAATACATAAACATAACATGGAAAGCATATTCAAATGAAAATTTAAAAATAAAATCAAACATATAAAGCATTTTCAATTTGAAAATAAACTTGGATAAGAGCTATGTGGTGGGTATAAATATGATGAAAGGGCTATTGAGTCTATGGTAGAGTGTTTGAAATGTCCCATTGCTTCTTGGCCATTATCCTATCTAGGTCTCCCTCTGGGTGCTAACCCAAAGGAGAGTCTCATTTGGACTTCAATGTTTGATAGGTTTGACAAAAGGCTGGCGTTATGGAAAAAGAGTTATATTTCTCTAGGGGGTAGAGTAACCTTGATAAGAGCCACTCTAGCTAACTTGTTGGTTTATTACCTTGGTGTTTAGGTTCCCCTCTAGGGAGGCTAAGAAGTTGGAGAAATTAATGAGGAACTTTAATTGGGAGCTGGAGGAAGAGAAAAGGGATTACTTAATAAGGTTAGAGCAATGTTTTAAAATGCGGAGGCGTGATGCGAGGCGTTCCTCTACCTAGAGGCATGAAGAGTAGTTCAGAACACAATAGGCATAAGCCTCCTTAAGAGATTGGGGGGGGGGGTTATGAGGAATAAGGAGGAAGGGGGAATCTCATTTTTCTTTATTTTTAATAAAAATCTTTTGTATTAAGATGAATAAAGTGCATGAGGCGTACGCTTTCGAGGTGTCAGTGCCTCTAGCATACGCCTTAGGGTGTTTTTGGTGAGCCTTGCCTGGAGGCGTGCCTCCAGGCATACACCTCCCATGCCTTTTAAAACACTGGGTCGGAGATAGTGTGCAAGAGTAATGAAGGTGGTTTGAAGATAAGAAATTTGGTTCTTAAGAATGTAGCTTTGTTGGGGAAGGGGGAGTAGTCATGGAGATGGCTTTTGGAAAGAGAGAGGTTGTGGCATAAGGTGATAGCTAGTATTCATGGTTGCTTGGAGAATGGCTAGGATGCTGCTGTATCATGTTGGGCTACCTTGGCTACTCCTTATAAAGAAGTTCACAATATTCTTCCTCAATTTCTTAACTCCGTTAGGTATGATGTTGGTTCTAGGAATTCTGTTTCTTTTTGGGAAGATGCTTGGGTGGGTAATTCAGCTGTCAAGGACCTTTTTCACTCGCTTTATTTCATCTCCTTGTTCAAGTATAAGATTGTTTCTAATTTTCTCCCTCTCCTATTCCCTCTCTATCCTCAAGGTGGAGCTTTGGTTTTTGTAGTGGTTTAGGGGATAATGAACTTGATTGCGTTTCAAATCTCCTTCTTGTTCTTTGTAATGTCTGCTTGGGTCCTTACAAACTGAACAAGAGGATTTGGTCCCCCCATCAAAAAGGTTCCTTTAGTTGTGCCTCCTTTTTTAAGTCCTTTTGTTCTTTCTTTATATTGTGGGCTTTTCCTTTTAAGGAGATTTGGACGAGGCTTTTTCCCCCTAAAATTGTTGTGTTTTTCTAGGAGGTGTTTTATGGAAAAATAAATACTTTGGACTAGTTGCAGAAGAAAATGCCTTTCATGTGTTTGTCCCCTGATTGGTGTATTTTTTGCAAAGCTAATGGTGAGGACTGCTTCCACCTACCAAGGTTCTAAATATCGATATAGGCCGGTACACCCAATGGGGCACATCGGTCTGCATCTTTGGCTGCCTCTTCTTTCTTTTTTAGTTTTTTTTTTTTTTCCAAACTGGTTTGGGGGGTCGGTTTAAGGCCTGTCTACCCCTTGAAATAGGTCGAACCCTGAAACACTCACTATTGGTGCATAATGGAGGGTCACTGATACAATATGTATCAGCTGATACACCCCAATATGTTACAAAATTTTAATCCTTGCCTCTTAATAATTTCCTGTGCATTTGTTATAGCTATTTCGGATTTGATTTTTGGTTGCAAGTGGAACCTTCCTGGAGATGTAAATCTGTTGTTTGATCCATCAGCTTTTGTGTGTCCCACAAATAGAGGGAGAGTTATGTTGAAATGTATTATTGCAGCCACACTTTGGACAATTTGGGAAGAAAGGAGTACAAGAATTTTCCAACAAAAGGAATAAAGCCTCCTAAATGTCAAGGAATGCATATTGACAAGGGCGATTCATCAGTTAAGAACTATGAAATCATTCCAATTGTTTTCCTTTGATGATCTTTGGAGGAATTGGTCAGCTATGGTACATAGCTCTTCCAAGAAGGAAAGGGTTACTGTAGTGTGTGTGGACTCCTTCTTGAGGATGCGTAAAGCTGAATTTTGATAGAAGTAGTTAGGGCAACCCTGGCCCTTCTGGTATAGGAGGGGTGCTGAGAGACAAGGACAGCAGCATTTTAGCCTTATACTCTGGCCTAGTGGTAATAGGAAACTCTAATAGGGCTGATTTACTAGCAGCTTTACATGGTATTCAGGTTAAAAGTCAACTTGGTGTGGGGAATCTACTAATTGAAGGAGATTCTAAAGTTGATGTGGGATGGTTAACAGATTCAGATTCCATCATTTGGTGCTACAGGGACGTCCTAAAGCAAGCTAGCTTATTAATGAGGAAAATGAACATTAGCTTACATTGGGTGGGCAGGTCAGCAAATGGTTTGTCTGATTATCTTGTCAAACAAGGGGCCATTGGGGAACGTCTGTACTGGGCTACTTTGATTTCCTCTTCACACTTTAAGGGAGGTCGCACCTCATGCCTCTTTTTGGGTCGCTTGTAACTGTCCTCATCTTTTGATAGTAAAATTATCTTTCAGTTATCAAAAAATGTTCTTCTCCTGGCTGGGGTTGGGGGGGGGGGGGTAGTAAGTGTTCTTATAAGTACGTGATGCTGTTCTTTTGCCTTTATGACTTGTACATTCAAGTAAAGAAGCATTCAGTAACCTATGGATGAGTTACCTTTAATAGATTGTCTGTTCAAGTGGAGAGAATTATTCATCTAAGGAGAATAATGGACCTTTTATCTAGAATTTTGTGTTTACCAAAATGGATAGAAAGACCATCCGAAAGGCACCACAGATTTTGAAATAAACATATCCCTTTAATCCTTTCCTCAATGTGCCATCACTTTCTGTACAAACATCTTTGTTTACAACTACGTGATGCTGTTCTTTTGCCTTTATGACTTGTACATTCAAGTAAAGAAGCATTCAGTAGCCTATGGATGAGTTACCTTTAGTAGATTGTCTGTTCAAGTGGAGAGAATTATTCATCTAAGGAGAATAATGGACCTTTTATCTAGAATTTTGTCTTTACCAAAATGGATAGAAAGACCATCCGAAAGGCACCACAGATTTTGAAATAAACATATCCCTTTAATCCTTTCCTCAATGTGCCATCACTTTTAGTTTTCTAAAAATTCCATGTTGGCTCTATGCATTCAAATTTTTGCATATAGCATGGTTCTATTTACTCTCTCTGCTGCATGGTTAAAACATATACCATGCTTTATGTTGGACTACAAATGGATTAGATTGTATTCTGATATGTGAAACATATATTCAAATTTGATTCTTTTTTCTCTCATGATATCTGTTCGATTAAGATATGGGCATAAATTTATAAAATTAAGCATCAATAAAAATATGTACCATAAATAAAAAGTCTATCTAAATCCCAAATCCAATTTAATTTTAAAGAATTTTAGTACTAAAATATACACACTAGCAGCAGATCAAATGAAGCAGTATGAGAATTTTACTGGTTATGGCTAAATGTACATCCAAATCAAACTTAAAAGAATTGAGTTTGTATTTGTATCAGAATAAATCCAATCCATTTTCACTCCTAGCTTTATCTGAGAACATCCTGAGTTTTTAGGTGCATTTGTATCACATGAACGTGTAAATTTACAATTTGTTGTCACAGAGTGTCCTGCTTTCCCACTTTTTGAACAGTTGGCTTCTCTTTTTGCATAGTTTTCACTTTATGGATGCTTTACTTCACAGGTTTTTGATTGCTGGTTTGAGAGTGGATCCATGCCGTATGCATATATCCATTATCCATTTGAGAATGTTGAGCTATTTGAAAATAATTTTCCTGGGCATTTTGTGGCTGAGGGGCTTGATCAAACTCGTGGCTGGTTAGTTTCTCTTCTTTAATAATGAAAAAAACTCTTGTTTGGAAATGGTTTTCATAGCTGAGCTTTTTTACTTGTTATTTTTTTAGTTTTGTTTGTTTAGGCCTGAACATAAGCTATCTCCCAGATTGTGAAATGCTGCTCTCTATTTGCTAAATATATTTTCCCCTAAATTATATTTAGAATATCTCTATGTTAGCCCACTGATTATCCACCAGTGAATGTTTTATTCTCCTATATTTCTTTTTACAGAAATTCCTATGTTGTATGAACTCTTCAAAGCGGGACCCATGCCTGTCTTGAGAGCTCTTTATTCCGATATGATTTAGAAATCATATCGGGGAAGGGAAACTTCAATCTTGCAAAAAGACTTCTGCTTGAAGCATGTTGCTACAGTCCTTTGTTTGCAGGGGTTGATGTGAGAGCTCGTATGTTGATTAGGTGATTTGTTTAAATCCTTTTGATGAAAGTACATGATTTAAAAGATGGGGAATTATGGGGATAGGTCACTGGGGCTTGGTGGTTCAATTTCTATAATAGGTGTTGGGAGATCATAGTGGAGGGACCTTAGATGCCCTAAAGGAATTGCACATGATTAATTATTTTAAAGAAGTATAGAGCACCCAACATAGCTCTCATTCCTGAGAAAGGAAGAGTTGATGAACTTAAGGACTAAGAAATCAATCTGATTGCAAGTTAGGAGAACCTGTGAGTATGACAGGGGCCAAACTCTTGTACGTACATCTAAAGGAGTTGATTTATATTTCTCCAATTAAAGATTCTTTGAGGTTATGACCCTCCACTATGATCTCTCAAGTATTTTGGTTGCGTTGGCAGATTTCCAGCTTGTGAAAGGCTACAACAAACAAGGAAGCATTCATTATCCTTAGTGAGCTGAGGCTTGGAATCAACTCAATTCAATTCAGCAATGCCTTATCCTATAAAAGTCTAGAACCATTTTGTTATTTTATTTAGTAGAAACCAAGTTGTCCCAAGTGTTTTGGCTATGTTGGCAGATTCCCAGCTAGTGAATGGCTACAACAAACAAGGAACCATTCTATGTAATCCGATTCCATTTCCCATTTGTTGCAGCCTCTATAGAGTCAGAAACAACAGAATGCCTGAAAACAATAAATATAATATGATCGCTTTCTTTGGGAAGGTAGAATATATAGGCTATTTTTAGGCATCGATTCTAGTGCAATTTGTATGCTTGAAAATTTCACATTTTTTTGTTGTGAATGAGAGCATAACCTTAGTGGTATTCTGTTGTAAAGGGGCTCTGTCCCATTTAACTTTTTGATTTATATAGACTTGTCACATTTACATACTAAAAAGAACCTACTATCCTGAAGTTTCTAGGATGCTTAACCATGGTTCATAATTTCGATATTAATTTTGCCCAATGTTTTAAAATGCCGAGGCGTGATGTGAGGTGTTCCACTACCTAGAGAGGCATGAGGTGTAAGCCTCCCAAACACAAGGAGGCGTAAGCTTCCTTAAGAGGAGGGCGATGAGGAGGAAGGAGGGGGAGGAGGAAGAGGTGGAAGGGGGGTCTCATTTTTCTTTATTTTTTAATAAAAATCTTTTATATTAAGAAGAATGAAGATACATAACACTAGCTGAAAGGGGTGTTCTTGTCGAAGCGGAGGTGAGTGAGCCGGAGCAGAGCAAGACCCCCCTAGAACAAAAAAACCAAATTGGGCTGCATTGAAAAGGGGTTGGGGGCCTGGGGGGCGAAGTCCCCCGGCCCACTTTCTTTTCCCTTCCCTTGCCTTTTCTTTTCTTTCTTTTCCCTTTTTTTTTCTTTCTTTCTTTTTCTTTCCCTTCCCTTTCTTTTTTTTTCCCTTCTAGCATGCCTCATGAAAAAGGCGTATAAGTTGTACGCCTCTTGCACCTAAGGCGTACACCTCTGTAGTGCCTCTTCACTAGTTTCGCTAAGATATTTAGAAAATCTAAGATATCTTGAAATTTTTTCAGAAATATGGAATTAGATAATAAACATTCAAGGAATCTTAGAAGAAGTATAATTGCACATTTAAGGTTCAGAAAACCATATCAAAGAACTATATAAATCAAATAGGAGAAAATTAAGAGACTTTAGTAGGTATCTTTCTCTTTGTCTCCCTTTTAGTCTTTTATCCATGTTTTTCTGTCTCCCTTTTAGTCTTTTCCTTTTTCTTTTGAATATAGTGACTTAGTAAGTGTATCATATCAAAATGGTAAGCTGATTATCCAAAATGGGATAGTTGATTATTTAGCTAACCAAGGGGTGCATAAGGAGCACTTGTTTTTGGCACATTTGTAATCTGACTTGTATTTGAGGCTTCATCTTGCACCTCTTTGGAAAGTCTCATTGTAAAAGTTACTTGTTTGCTTTATTAATAAAATTCTCTTTACTTATCAAAAAATATTATTAAAAATTATGATGATTTTAATGCGATATTGATTATTTTTAAATATTCTAAGCTTTTAAACTTTAAATATATAGATTTCCAATACCTGAAATATCGTTGACATATTGGTAAAGCATCAGAGATATTAGGCTATGTTTGGTTTGAAGGAAAAGGTAGGAAAAGGAAGGGAAAGGTAGGGAAACCTTTACAAACCTTCCCTTCCTTTCCCTATTTTTTTCCTTCAAACCAAACACAACCTTAGGAACAAAGGATTCATGGAAAATTTCATCTCATTACCTAGAAAAATGGGGATATTTTGGGGAAAATTTGCGATATTGCAAACATAGTTGTCAAGGCGACGCCTAGGCGACGAGGCGCCCTTGGAGGATCGCCTTGCCTAATCACCAAGTAGTTTTCTATAGCATGTCATAAAAAACTTTTACATTCTTAATTTTTGAGGTTATAATTATAAAATAGACATTTTTAAACTAAAATATTGATTTTGTGTGTTTATATACTAATATCTTTTTATTATTTTCTTATTTGTTAGGGTTTAATCAACACAAACATAGCTAAATGCTGTATTAACCCTCAAAGGCTTCAAAACCTGAACCAATAAGTAAGGAAGAACATAAAATGTTTCCCAATCAACACATTTTCTTCTTTTTCTTTACTAATTTTGTGTGTTTATATACTAATTTCTTCTTCTTCTTCCTGAACCCCTATATTTTTTTAATTTTCTTTTCTTTCTTCTTTTTCTTCTCAATAATATGTTGGAGTATGTTGATTTTCTTTACTTTAACATAAAGTTTATACTTTTCTTATGAAAAGTATGTATATTTATTAAGGAAACATGATTGTGGAACCTAGGGAACTACTCTAGGATACATGTTTTTACTTAAAAAGATCCATCGCCTAGGCGCCCCCCTGTCGCTTGCCTTGGTGCCTTGAAAATTATGATTGCAAACCATGTGCCTGACTAAAAGTGTACAAAATCAATATGTTGCTAGTTATTCAATTTTGAGAATGCCTTATAAAACGGAACTTTGATGGGTGCAGTTTGGGCAACCAAGGAAGTACAATAGTTGTGGAGTATTTAGTAATCATGAGGTACTGATCATTTGTTAAGGTCTGATTGCCCAAGAAGTCAATGGAAACTGAATTACAAGCAGTACTTCATGGTTAAAACCAGAGAGATTACTTAGCTACAAAAAGTTCATTGTGGAATTACTTGTGATTCATGGATATTATAGGGGTGATCATGGGCCAGGCCAGGTTTTGGGCTTATGTCTATAAATGTGAAGTATTAAATGTTTTGTTTTAAATGACATATAATATTGTCTAAAAGTGAAGCTATATTTGTATTAAATGGGGATATTTTCTAAAACTTAGTATGACATTTTTGCTTCTCTTAAACTCACCATGTTCAGAACCTCCAGAGGGCATCTTGTCAGTGATTTACTGTTAAATTATAAACTTTTTTTTATCAAATGTCCCATAATACCCCTCCAAATATCAGTATATTTGTTGGAGCTCAAGATGTTGGGAGAAGCACTACCCATCATCTTTTTCCTCCCAATAACTGAACTAGAAGTGGCCCCTTTCTCTTGTCAAGACACTTCCAAGTGAGGAAGAAGGGAAAGAAGACAGATGCATAGCCGTTGAGTTCAGTGGTCTGAACGCCCAAGGGATTAGCTGATAGAGACCATGAAGCAACTCACATTGATTAGATCACCGAGAGATTGAAAAACAACTAAAAAGCAATTAGCTTAAGACCCCACTACAAAATACCTTGAGCACAATCTGTGTTTCCAAAAATAGCAAAAAATACAAAAATACAAAAATAGAGTGTTGAATGGCTACTCAATAGATAGACAACCGACTATAAACCTTGTGCAAATGACTTTTCCTTAAGAGATCAATGACTTCTGCTTTGTTGCTCTGTAAGAGATTGGTAGGATGTTGCTTGTGCTCCCTTTGCGATAATATACAATAGTAATACGATACCATCTTTCCTTGGTTCTGCATCAAGGAACAAATTTTTCAGCCTTTGACCAATTTCACTCACAACAATGTTATTTCTTGATACAAATTTAACTTGGTTTCTAGTTCTGTTCTCCAACTCCACTATCTTTTCAAGGCAATCGCCTTCTATAAGAAAAGTAGGGACCATAGAAGTTTGTAGTCCAATGGTCCATCCCGTTCTTCTAAGGATACTGATGCAGGATCTTTGTGATTCTGCACTATTCTTGTAACCAACCAAGGTCTAGATGTGTAGCACAAACAAAGAACTAACAGAGAAAGAAGAGAAGAGAATGGAAATAAGATGAAAACGATAGGCAATCACACCTAAGGGTGAAGGCAATCAAACCCCCAACTTGGCAATCGCACCAAATTCTGTAGGGAAACTTTCTTTGTTCATTAGCCAAAATTGTTCTTCAAATGAGCCTTACAAGCTTAATAAGAAAAAAATTTCAAAAGGAAGAAACTTGTCCTCCAAGTTAGGTTGCTCAACAAGCTACTTACAAAAAAAAGCTAGATTAAACTAAACCCATCCCAAACATTTACAAACATAAAGCCAAACAAAGGGAAATTACTAGACTACGACTTGTACCTAAACATAACCCCTAAACTTGCAAAAATACAAAAATACCCTTTCTATCAAGAAATATCAAAAATCCAAATAAGTTCCGTCCAGCAGTAGACTCAACCCCACAAAAAGCATCTTAAGGTGGATTATAAGACTCTAGAATATTCTCAAGTGGATCTCTTGCTAACCCAGCTCCCATGTGGGCTCCATGTCATCATAATGATGCCAAATAAGCATAGGACTCTTTTGATACACCTTAAGTTGATTCCCATCAGCCCATCAGTCTCTTCCCTGCATTTTTCTGTGCTTGATAGTTGTAGAGACAGGGCATGTAACTGGTAACTCATAAACTACATGCTGAGCTCCAACTTTCGAGGAGGTTGCACTTTGCATGCAGGTTTGCAAAATGCCATAAGTCTCTCTTAGCAATTTTAGGTAAGATATACTCTTTTGTTTCCTTAGGAATCCGACCAATGAACGGGGCACATATCTCATGAATCTTGAGCCATTGAAATGGATATTGACCAAGAACTGATTGTCCCATTGTTGGTTTTTCTCTCTACATTATCACCACAAATATTCATGTTATGACCCAAATCATTCTCTTGTTCCATGTTGCACTTTGAAGCTTTACTCTGTTTCTTAGACCCTCTCTTCTTTGCAAATGTCAATCCCTCTTATGCAATACACTGACAAATGCTATCATCCCCAACTGATTTAACAATCTAGAATGCTGTCTCATGGCCAAATCCATTAACTCCTTAAGAATAGTCACTTCCAAGAAGAAGGGCTGGAGTAATCTGAGAATTGAAAGAGATCGAAGTTGAAGTGTTTAACCATAGTTACGAAAAAAAAGTATGAAGAGATAATTGACCTCCGTCAGCACCACAAGTTGTCTTCCGACCTATACGCTGATTAAAATGATAGGAGGATTGTTGGAATTACCCACGAAAGGTTAAAATCTGGTATAGGTGGATCTACTTGGGTGAATGCCTGCTAAGAAGATCTGAATACCAAATAGAACTTCATGCCCTTTTTTGATATCTATCATCTCTCACCTCCCCCTCTATCTCTCTCTTGTCAAGACACTTCCAAGTGAGGAAGAAGGCAAAGAAGACGGATGCATGGCTGTGGAGTCCAGTGATCTGAACTCCCAAGATGCCTCACCACCAGTGTCGATATTCCCTGGTTTCATCCCATTTGCTCATCCTGGCACTCCTCTCATTTCGGGGGTAATTTGGTCATTTAAAATATATAAATGCTTATGTGCACCACTTCTGTTAATGATTGCTAACAGTGATTTAATGGAAAGACAGTTTGTGGATAATAAAAATTCACTGGCAGGGGGCTCCCTAGAGGTTTTGAAAAGTCATGGTGAGTTTTAGATAATATCCCTATTAAATGAAACATTGTATATAATATGTTATGTGTCATTTTATAATATTTATGTATAAAATATGAATGTGTAGGCCCTGCCAGGTCCAGCCCCTGGCTGGGCTAAAAATGATCATCCCTAGATAATTATTTGGTGGTTGAAACTTAGAAGTCCTGCTTCACTCCTGAAGGAAATATTTTTTCCTTTTCTCTGTTTGGGTCGTGCTGTGTTTATTTGGTTATGCTTAGTGGAATTCTACCATTTTTTGATCAATGGAATCATACCTTTTTTTCTCTTTTATGATGAGTTGGAAAATGTTGGAGAAGAATGCCAAGAAGACTTTGTGACAGTGGAGGGGACTTATACAGTGAAGAGTTTAGTTGAAGACAAAAATTAATAATTTGACTAGGCCATTGGAATGTAATAATTGATGAAACTCATGAAATTGAGGATATAATTAATGTGGAAGCTGTGATACTGATGGGTCTGTTATTTACAGGTGGGGAGGACTTTGCAAGGAAGAAGTTTATGGAATTGGAAGGTTAAGTTGGAGGGCCATTGAAGAGTAAGGAATGCAAACTGGTTCATGAGGCAATCCTTATGAAAAAAAGGAAGTAAAAGTACCCAAATAGTATAAGATTAAGAGGAAATGAGGGGGAGGGGACTGAAGAAAGTGGTGTGGTGGAATCGAACTGGTTCTTTGCGGAAAATGCAGTATTTGTTTTAGAAGACTATCTTTTCTCTAATGAAGTGTTTGTCAAATTCAATATGCTTTGTGCGGTCATGTTGGGTTATGAGCAACGTTTATGGCAGCTTGATTATCACAGTGTAGCATCATTGGGGTTTCAGCTTGGATCCCAATTTCTGATAACAAATACTTCAACCGTAACAACTCCGATACACCATGAGCCATAGCTCTGTATTCAGCTTCAACACTAGATCGGGCAACAACAAATTGTTTTTTGCTTTTCCAAGACACAACATTACCTCCTACCAAGGTGCAGTAACTGGAGGTGGATCTTCTATCATCTATAGAACCTACCCAATCAGCATCAGTATAAGCCTCAACCTTGAGATGTCCCTGGTTAGAGTATAGCATTCCTTTACCTGGACACCCATTTAGGTAGGTGAGAATCCTATTGACAGCTTGCATATGTGAAGTTCTAGGACTGCATATTCTGACTCACCATGCTAACATCATAGGCTATATCAGGTCGAGTCAAGCACAGGTAAAGAAGCCGACCAACAAGCCTCTGGTAGACACCCTTGTCTAGAAAAAAATCTGCATCATCAACACTTAGTTTATGATTGGAGTCAATAGGAGTTTCAACTGGCTTACACCCTAGTTTCCCAACCTCATGAAGGAGATCAAGGACATACTTCCTCTGTGAAATGAATATCCCTCCCTTTGACCTTGCCACTTCAATTCCAAGAAAGTATCTGAGATCTTTGATTTCAAATTCAGAAGCAAGGAATGATTTTAGTTGGTTTATCCCAGAGTGATCATCTCTAGTGACAATAATATCATCCACATACACTATCAACAAGGTGAGTAGGCCATTATCCCTTCGTATAAACAAAGTATGGTCCGATTGTGATTGTGTAAACCCAATTTTGAGAATAGCCTTCTTGAATCTATCAAACCAACACCTAGGGGACTGTTTAAGCCCATAAAGAAATTTTCTTAAACGACAAACCTTCCCCTCACTGTTGGGTAAGATTACCCCTGCTAGTAAATCCATGTGTACCTCCTCCTGAAGATCTCCATTTAGGAAGGCATTCTTCACATCCATCTGATATAGAGGCCATGAATAATGAGCAACAAGAGACATAATAACTCGGATAGAGTTCATTTTGGCTAATGGAGCAAAGGTCTCTTGATAAGCAATCCCATACGTTTGGGTATATCCTTTTGCCACCAAACTAGCTTTCTATCTTTCCATTGATCCATCAGCCCGATGTTTAATGGTATATACCCACTTGCAGCCCACTGGAACTTTGCCTTCAGGAAGAGGAACAATCTCCCAGGTATGGTTTTTTAAGAGAGCCTCTATCTCTTGGTTCATAGCATCCTTCCACTGAGGTGATTGAACTGCATCTGAAACATTACGAGGAACAGAAACAGAGGAGATATTAATAACATATGCATGATAGGAGGGTGAAAGAGCATCATAAGAAACATAGGGATGGGGTAGGCAATGCATTTCCTTTTTCCCTTTCTAACTGTAATGGGAAGGTCAAGGTCAGATTGTGAGACATCAGGCTCAATAATAATAGGAGAAGGATGTTTAGGGTTGCTTTCAGAGTTACCTGGAATCGGGTGATTTGATTGTTGTGGACATTCAGCCTTAGGAGTATCCTTCCTTTTATGCCTTATAAACCACTTTTGCCAGGATCGCTGGAGAGGACGAGGAGGAACATGAATACTGTTATTACAAGGGGAAGACAAACTAGGAATGTCCATAGAGGTAGGAAAAGGAAAACAAAAACGAGTCCAATCTTCACAAACACTCTCCCCCTGAAGAGAAGGACGAATGGACTGAAAATATGGAGTAGACACAAGGAATGTAACATCCTTAGATACGTACCTTCGGCTAGTATGGGGAATAAAGAACTTGTACCCCTTTTGGACTGGAGAGTAGCCCAAAAATATGTATTTGACAGATTTAGGGTCAAGTTTCAAGCGAGAAGGACTCATGTCATGAACAAAGCAGCTACAACTAAAGACTCCGAGAGGCAAACTGAAAATAGGATCCTTAGGAAACAAAAGTTGATGAGGTGATTGAAGAGAAAGGGATCGCGAAGTAAGTCTATTAATGAGATACACTGCTGCTTCAACTGCATCTCCTTAGCATTGTCAGGCCGTATTATCTTGATTTGCCTTACAAATTGTTTTTTCCACCATGTTGAAGAAGTTTTGAACAATGGAAGGGACCTCATCTCTACACTTCACCAGGTAAAGCCAAGTATATCTAGAGTAATCATCAATGAACAATATAAAATATTTATAGCAGCCCATACATGGAATAGAGTATGGGCTTCAGACATCAGTGTATATTAAGTTGAAAGCAACACCACTCCTATTACTTGTATGATATATAGTTCTACATTGTTTTGAGAGATGACAAACTTCACATTGCATACTCAAACTAGACTTAGGCTGACATAAGTTTGGAAACAAAAATTTAATGGCCTTAAAAGACACATGACCGAGGCGACAATGCCACAACTTCAAAAAACTTAAATTTTTATCATGACATGACTCAATTTGGCACAATAATCCTTACTCAGAGGTTTAATGAAAAAGGTAAACTCCATCAACTTCATGTCTAGTTCCAATCATGCTCCCCGTTCTCATGTCCTGAAAAACACAATGAGAAGGGAAAAAGGTCACTGAACAGATATGAGATTTGGTAAGAGTGCTAACAGATAAAAGATTCTTATACAAGTGGGGGACATGAAGGACAGAGCTCAGGGAAAGATCACGAGTAAGCTTAACCTCCCCCAAACCAGAGATAGGGGTCTGAGATCCATCAGCTACAGTGATTTTTCCTTCCTCTAGAGCCAACTTATAAGAGGTGAAGTGGGAAGACATACCAATCATATGTGCACTAGCTCTAGAGTCCACAATTCAGGAGCTAGTAGGAGAAGATTGACAAGTAAGTGCAGTACTTGATTTTGCAAAAGCACTGGAAGGATTACTAGGAACTAGTAGAGGTAGAGAGCCCTGACTTCTCAAGCTAAGTCAACAGAATCTTGAGCTTCTCCATCACATCAGAGGAATCATGTGTGGGAGCTTGTACATTAGGAGGGCAATCAGCTCCAACAGTAGCAAGATGAGCTTTACCCTTCTTTGCGGTTTTAAACTTGTCAGGCTTCAAATGTGGATTCAATTTCCAACACCTATCCTTCATATGTCTCGGCCTCTTGCGGTAATCACATACCACACATCTTCATGCTTTTCATTAGTACCTTGTTTGTTTGTACTCGACTTGGACCTTGAAGACATGTAGGTAGAATGATCCATCACTGAGGTCTGCATCATAGCAACCCTTCTACTCTCCTCTCCTCTCCCTGCACTAAGCAGTATGCAGTAGCAAGGGAAACAATATTTGCACTCAAGATGTGTTGTCGGGTAAAATCATACTCACCATTCAATCCAGCCAAGAAGTCAAACACTCGGTTCTTCTCAACATACTTCCGATACTGTTCACCGTCCTCAGGGTTCTTCCATTGCAAGTTCTCCAAATGATCCATTTCTTCCCATAGAGACTGCAAAGATGAGAAGTACATGGCTACAGTCCTCTCCCCCTAACGTATATTATAGGCTTCTCTTTGGAGTTGATGGACTCGGGCTGTACTTTTTGCTTGAGAGTACGTGGATGTAACACGATCCCAAATATCCTTGGCAGTGGAGAGGAACATATAATTGCGGGCAATATGTTGCATTGAACCCACCAGCCATGACATAACCAAGGAATTATCCTGTTCCCATCTAGCAAGTTTGGGGTCATCAGCTTTTGGCTTCTCCTCCCTACCAGTAATAAATCCCAACTTACCCCTACCTTCGATAGTAAGCTTGGCTGATTGAGAGCACTCTAGGAAGTTGGTTCCATCAAGTTTTACTAAACTATCTAACCATTACTCGGCCAGATATTTCATTTGCGGTTAGTGTGGTGAGTCAGTTCATGCAGAAACCTTTGGTCCCACATTGGAATGCAGTGCTAAGGATTGTGAGGTATCTGAAAGGAGCTCCTGGTCGTGGTTTGTTGTACAGAAGTGGTGGAAAACTGGTAGTAGAAGGATACACCGATGCTGATTGGGCAGGTTCTATGTCTGATAGACGATCTACCACAGGCTATTGCACCTTTCTGGGGGGTAACCTGGTAATATGGAAAAGTAAGAAGCAAACAGTTGTGGCAAGAAGCAGTGCAGAAGCGGAATATAGGGCCATGGCACATACTGCTTGTGAACTAGTGTGGCTGAGGAACCTTCTACAGGAGATAGGATATGACATCAGTACTCCAATGAAGCTCTACTGTGACAATCAGGCAGCGGTTCATATCTCTTCCAATCCAGTGTTTCATGAAAGAACCAAGCACATCGAAGTTGACTGTCATTTTGTGAGAGAAGTGGTTATCATACCACTAGAGACATCGACATTACCTGGCAGCACTCCGGAAGAGGTTTGTAACTCCTTAGGCACATCCATTTGAGTTGGGTAGGCCTTTTAACAGTTCTATAGCACAACCACCAACCAACACGCACAAGACCCATAAAAGATGGGAAACACTCGGCTGGATTCCAATGGGAGGCCCAAAACTGAACTGGCGGCAATATTGGGAAGAAAGAAGACCTCCCATAGAAAGATCAGAGGTTATAAGGATGTGAAACAACTTCCCATACCTTTAGCAATGCCAAGTAAACCAAAACCAACAAGTTTCAAGCATGCATCGAACTCAGACAAGGAAGAAAAAGTCCAAACATCGAAGATGAGAACCATACCACAATAACCCTAAAATCGGGGTGAACTAGAGTATATCAAATTCAGGGGTTGCCGCCGGTTTCTGTACGGACTGCTGATGTCATCCGGCGGCGGTCTGATGTCAGTAGGTCTTCATGAGTTCTGGAGTTGGCAGAGGATCTAGGCCGAGGCTTCTTCCCGCTCTGGTACCAAATTGTCGAGTGTAGGAAGAGGGAAGGAAGAAAGAAGAAGAAGAAGAAGAAGAAGAAGAAGAAGAAGAAGAAGAAGAAGAGTTACGGGAGAGCACTTGGGTGTTACTGTTCACACCCAGAATATCTATTATATGATAAATCTGAAATTACAACCATGTCCCTATAAGGGTGCCCAAATAGAAAAAAAGAAAAGACAACAATACCCCTAAAGCCAAATTCACATTCTCAACAAAATGATATATTGTTAAGGAAAATGCAGTCTTTGTGTTAGAAAACAAACCAGTCTTTTACCAAGTTGAAGATGGGTTTATATGGGATTGGTTCAAGTGAGAAAGTGAAGAATAAAAAGAACCTCAAGAGAATCAGAGAGGATTTTGTTCAGGTAGAAGGATTGTTTTTTGTTTTGATTCGGGTGGGTTTAGCTTGTATAGTTGTGAGGTTTTGTGTTTTTCTATTAGGGGCTTCTTTCTTTTTGGGGCTTTGATTAGTCAGGAGAAGTGAGTTTTTTTTTTTTTTTTTTTGGTTTTTATATGCTTGTCAGTAATTCCTTATCATCTCTCTTGTATTTCCTTTCTTCTTCTTTGAATAAATTTTCTTTTTTTTTATATATTATCAAAAAAATCCAAATGGCCTGCTTGAATTCTATATTTGAGTACATTATTATTTGTTCAACCAATTTTCTTTTTGTACAAACATAACAGCTTGTATATTTAAGGACTTGCTAAACGAGCTGTGCAAATAAAATTTATTATGTCTAATTACTTTCTCATGGTGTATTAGTTTTAAGGAACAACTAGTACTTAAGTGTCACCTTTTCTCCATGCCTGCAGGTTCTATACTCTTATGGTGTTGTCCACTGCATTATTTGGAAAACCTGCATTCAGAAATCTTATTTGCAATGGTCTTGTCCTGGCTGAGGATGGGAAAAAGATGAGTAAAAGATTGAGGAACTACCCTTCGCCTATGGAAGTTATAGGCGATTATGGAGCTGTAAGCTATCAGTTGGTGTATTTTATTTTGGATATTTACTGAATCTAGAAAATCTAGAAGAGACCTGTATAATGCCCAGAGTGGTGTTAAAAGAATGTCCATGCCCATGCTCTGCAAGGGAGGTGATTGGATTTTGTTTCCTAAGAAGGAAACTGAATTTATTGAGGGTGACCTTAAAGGCTATTTAAGGTCAAAGAAATCAAAGAAATCACAATACTTTGTGGGGGTTGGAAAACAAGGGAGGAGAGAGAATAAGTTGACATGGACCAAGGCAACTATATATATATATAGGTTGTGCTCTAAAGTACCTTTTCTTTTATACAGGATGCTTTGCGATTATACATTATCAATTCTCCAGTTGTACGTGCAGAGCCATTAAGGTTCAAAAAGGATGGAGTATATGGTGTTGTAAGTCTTCTGTGTTTAGTAACACGTGCTCCATTACTATCCTAGGTTTTTATGCAACTGAGTTTTACATGATCTCATTTTATATTATTTTTTTGGTTTTACAAAGCTTAATTGTGATCTAACAGACCTTTTAAGTTTTTGTTCTTGACTGTTTAATGTATATGCAGGTGAAAGATGTGTTTCTTCCATGGTATAATGCATACAGGTTCCTTGTTCAGAATGCTAAGAGACTTGAGGTTGAGGGGTCTGGGTCATTTGTACCTATTGACATGGTCACTCTTCAGAAGTCACCAAATGTGCTTGACCAATGGATCAACTCTGCTACTGAGAGTCTTGTGCACTTTGTCCGTCAAGAAATGGATGCATATCGACTATACACGGTTCTGTGCTTACCTTTAAATTAAAGTTCAACAATTGAAAACATAAAATATCTTCTATGTTACTAGAATGTGTTTTGAGTCCAGAAAAAGAATTGGTTCCAATAATTTTTAAGGTACTAGTCTGGATCAGTGTCATATTGCTGAGCTGTGGGCATATCAAAAATGCATTTAGGAATATGAGAAAAGCACACAACAATGATAAATATGTGAGAAAAACACTTTGTATCGAGTTGAAAGATGATGAAAAAGAAAATGCTGTAGAATGATAAGCCTTCTAGGCTTTATCCAATAGCATCCCTATGGCATGGGCTGGTCCAACAGGCTTGACATGCTTGAAGGGTTATTCCATTTTGTATTGCAAGTTTAATCCAAGGTTGGGTTTAGCATTGAATTTTGAGCCCATAGACCCTTATTGGTATGGCCTGGAGCTGGACCTGAAGTCTCAATATGCTTTCCTGCGCCAGCCTTTGGACCATAGGAATTCTATTTAAATGCATGCCATGCCAGAGGCTGATCCGGCAAGGACAAAGTGTCATATATGGAATTTACTTGAAGTGTCACACATCCTTTATGAAGTTTCCATCTCAATGCTACATAGAAGCTTCATTTGATAAGGATGTGATTATGTGAATACTGTTGGTAATGTATATATGTATATGTTTGATGTGTATTCTACAGGTGGTACCATATCTCTTGAAATTTATAGACAACCTAACAAATATATACGTGCGGTTTAATCGTAAGAGACTAAAAGGCCGAACAGGAGAAGAAGACTGCAAAATGGCACTATCAACTCTTTATCATGTATGAAGGTTTTATCTGTTGACGTGAATTCTACAAGATGCATGTTCTTTAACATGTTTCATTTATGCAATTTAATTTCATTAGTTATCCTGTTCTAGTGCTTAGTACATTCATTTGGTATTTGATAATCAGATTAGTGACATGATACAAGTCATCATTTCTCCATGCTGGGCCATCGTTATCTTTCTCCTGTTAATCATGCCTTGCATCATTGGATTATATGTTTAAAAT
This sequence comes from Nelumbo nucifera, assembly GCF_055504915.1. NCBI lineage: Eukaryota > Viridiplantae > Streptophyta > Magnoliopsida > Proteales > Nelumbonaceae > Nelumbo > Nelumbo nucifera. The sequence continues at coordinate 29,645,676 of NC_142649.1, forward strand.
TGTAATTTGGAATATTGGCACCCAAGTGCAATGAAGTATTTTGAAAAAGCAATTATTTTCTGACATAGTGTGGCTCAGTTACTTTTTAATGTTGTGTTAAGCATTAAGGTGTGAAGGGCAAGTTCGATATCCCATTCCCATTAACAAATATCATGAATGAACAAGAAAGCCTCTTGAATTGAAAAGAGATCGAGAAAACTATCATATGAATAAATTAAACATTATTCAATAATAAAAGCTCGCTATAATGCTTCTGTAACAGGTATTTATAAGAAATAGAACCCTGACTTAAGAACCAAGAGAACTCCTAACTAAATAACATTCTTTTTTATCAGCTAACTAAATAACATTTTTAAAATCCATACTGCCAGAAACTTTCTTGACAGAAAGCAGCTGTTACTCTCTCAAATTAAGTTCAATTTATAAGTTCTTGCTCTGATCAGATAGTTAATTGAAAAAAAAAACCTTCTACAACATAGAAATCATGCCAAATAGATATGTTTTAGGCTTCAAATTTAAATCACAAGAACTGTGACAATCCAAAATCACTGGCATACCCACAACTACTAAAAGCAATAACAGTACCTATTCTAACCCAAACACCAAGGCTTTGACCACCCTTGTCGTATATCACTTTTACCCCTTTGAGGTCAATACTACTTATCATTTTTCTCTAAGACTGATCTTTTATTCTCAGAGATGTATGGCTATTTGCCTGGGAGTTCATTCTAAAACAAGAGAATGCAACTTGGCACTTGGAATCTTTTTGAACTAGTTGTACATAAAAGATAAATATTAACAGAGAGATTTCTACTTTTCTTTCCAGCTTTAGTGGAGAGCTTATTGTTTACCTCTGAGCATAGTACTTTTCTAATGTTTTCTAAATCAAATTATTGACAAAACTGTTAACATATAGTTGTTCTCATGGGTATACAATATATATATCTCATAGGCTCATTACCTCCATTGTAATTGTATTTCTGATGTTTTTGTTGCCCCTGATACATGAACCTTAGGTGCTCCTAACTACATGTAAGGTGATGGCACCATTTACGCCTTTCTTCACTGAGGTTCTTTATCAAAACATGCGCAAGGTTTGTGATGGATTGGAGGAATGTATTCACTATTGCAGTTTTCCTCAAGCAGGAGGAAAGGTAAAGTTGTTTTTTGCATTTCCGTAGTTCTTTTCAACCACGTTATTTCCTTATTATATTTCCTTTTATTTTATATTTATTTATCTCTGTTTAGAGGGAGGAACGCATTGAACAAAGTGTTGCAAGAATGATGACAGTTATTGATCTTGCACGCAATATCCGTGAACGTCACAACAAGCCTCTGAAAACACCACTTAAGTATGCCTTTTGTTTTGTTTTTTTCTTTTCTTATTGTTCCATGTTCATATTGTGTAACCCCCCTTCTTCATTTGCATCTTTTGCAACTTTTCCTTTTCCTTTGAAAATTGCAGGGAGATGGTTGTAGTTCATCCTGATTTGGGATTTCTTGAGGATATTGCTGGAAAACTAAGAGAGGTTTGTTGTCAATGTTTTTGAATGATTTAAATTTCTTTGTTAATTATAATGTTAATCAATTTCATTTAGCATTCTTGTGATGTGTATATTCCATCATGGACTACAATATGGTATTGTTACACTTTTGCTTATTAGAGAGATAGAGAGAAATGTGCAAGTAGATTGTGGATTTTCTCCCACTTGCCTCACAAAGAAAACATACGGGGGGTTATGAGCACCAATGGTTGATGGCCAATGACTGGGATGCATGCATTAATGCAAGAGCTTCCTTAGCAGCTTCTACCTGGAATTTGATTTCTTCTTTCCTTTCTATCTTCCTGATTCATGTAAAGTATGGATCTTGTGGTAGTTGTAGAGAAACTGATGTGGGGCCACTCTGTCCGTAGGGTAGAATATACCTATTCTATCTGTTATGTTATTCTGTTATTCTAGTTCTGTTATTTACGTTTCAGTTTTTTATATTGTTAAGTGTTATGATGTAAACACCAAGGGCAAATATGTCCTTTCATGTAACTGGCATAACATATAAATATTAAATTGAAGTGGCGGCGGCAGATTATTCAGAATCTGTCCTTTCTTTCAAACCTGTGTTCTACTGCTCTCTCACTAATCTTTCTTTCAAACCTGTGTTCTTCTTCACTTTCTCTTCTGTTCGAACCTGAAATTCCTTAGTGCCCAAGACTGATAGCAGTCTTGATCATCTTCATGGTATCAGAGCCATGTTAGGGTTTCTTATGTGAGTCTAATACCAGCCGACCACATGAGAATCTCCTAGGACTAGAAGCTGAAAAGGTGGAGTTCGCAGACTGATTCTTGGAGATCACCAGAAGTGCTAGCAGCTGTTGGAAGTTTTGTCATGGTTGTAGAGTATTGGTGGTCAGGAAGGACCAGAGAAGACTAGGGTTCAGGTAACCCTAGAAGGCAGCGAACAATTCTTTTCTTGTAAGTCATCTACTTTTCTATGAAAAGATAGGTTGGACCTATCTGGAGAGGAAGGCTGAACCGTTCTAGGTTTTCATCTCTTCGATTCACTAGGGTTTTACAGCAAACCCTACTATTCTGCTGTGATTAAAACCCTACTGTTTTTACACTTCGATTCTGGGTTTTACAGCAAACCCTACTGTTCTGCTGTGACTAAAACCCTACTGTTTTACACCGAATTGTCTCAACCTTGTTTCTTTCTGCACTAGAGTTTGAAAGTGATCTTGCGGCAAGCCCTAGTGCTGGACTGAATCTTGTGATCTATCTAGAGCTGTCCTCAAGTTTATTGTTAGCATTGATCAGATTCTAGGGTTTCATATTAACCCTACTGCAAGTCTATCTATACAGTACTGATTAGATTGTGCAACTGAATTGATTACTTTAAGGATTGATTAAAACCCTAATTCTGCAAAGGCAAATCATACCTCCTTCTAAGCTGTTGTTCAGAGTTTTTTGGGGTTTTCAAACTCTCTTAAAGGGGTTAGAGCTCTACGGACAGCCACTGTTGTGTTTGTTGGTTGATTTCAGATCAGAGTTATCCCAGTTTTGTGCACATACACTGTGAATACAGATCAGGCCTATACTGTTTTTGATTGTGATTGGTATTCCAAGTGCTGTTTTAAGACTTGACCGAGATAGAGTTTAAAAATCAGGCAGAAAGCAGCTTTGGGAGCATCAGTTATGGCAGTGTTTCTGAGATGGGTGGCCAGATTACAATCGTAAATTCAGGTACTCTAGCTTCAGCCTACCATGCCTCAGCTCCAGGTACTACTGAACCTTGTTGGTAATAGATTCAGGTGCATCCGACCACATGACTAGCTTGCCTTCACTGTTTACCTCTTACCATTTGTCATCTGGTAGGGATAAAGTATCTATTGCTGATGGCTCCTTGGTTCCTATTTCTGGGAAGGGGGGCATTAAGTTATCAGATATGATCTCGTTGTCTTCTGTCTTACATGTTCCTAAGCTTGATACTAACCTCTTTTCAGTCAGTAGTATTACCAAACACATGAACTGCTCAGTAACTTTCTTTCCTGACCGGTGTGTTTTTCAGAACTTGGAGACGAAGAAGGTGATTGGGACTGGCCGTGAGACGAATGGGATCTATCTGCTCGAGGAGAGTTCTCGTTGGGAAGAGTCAGTGGGTAAGAGGTCACTTGTTTCCCAGAGTGTGAGTTCGGTTATGCCAAAGCATAACCGATTGGGTCATTTGTCTTTTCGGTCCTTAAAGAGTTTGTTTCCTACTTTGTTTGAGTCTGTTGAGTTGTCCCAGTTGCAATGTGAAAGCTGTGAGTTTGCTAAACATCGTAGAAACTCTTATTCATTGAGTAATAAAAAGGAGTAATCGTCCTGTTGATCTTGTGCATACGGATGTTTGGGGGCCATATCACATTCCTTCTATGGGTGGGTACAAATATTTTTTGTTATTTGTTGATGACCATACCCGGTTTTCTTGGGTTTATCTTATGCGTTCACGAGATGAGGTTCCCGCCCTGACCCAAAACTTTCACCAAATGATCCTAACCCAGTTTGATGTCAAGATTAAAGTTCTTAGATCTGATAATGCAAAGGAATACTTTGCTAAGTCATTGGCATCTTACCTTCTTACTCATGGGGTTATCCATCAGAGCTCTTGCCCTCATACACCTCAGCAGAATGGGGTTGTAGAAAGGAAGAATAGGCACATCTTGGAGGTGGCTAGAAGTCTTATGTTTACCTCCAATGTCCCTATTCGCTTCTGGGGTGATGCTATCCTCACGACAGTATATCTTATTAATCGGATTCCTTCCCAGGTTCTTGATTTGCGATCTCCTTTTTCCCTTCTATACCCACATGAGGAGTTGTTTTCTATTCCCCTTAAAACATTTGGTTGTACCTGTTTTGTTCAGCTTCTCGGACCCCATCACTCCAAGTTTGAACCCAAGGCCTCCAAAAGCATTTTCCTTGGTTATGCACAAACTCAAAAGGGGTATTGCTGCTATGATCTTGTCACAGGAAGGAAGTTCGTCTCCATGGATGTCACTTTCTTTGAGGAGACACCCTATTATCCTTGGGTTTCTCCTCAGGGGGAGAGCAGTGAGAGTAGGGGTTTAAGTCCTTGTCTTTAGGGGGAGAGCAGTGAGAGTGGGGTAGTTCCTTTACCTATTCCATTAGGTGATGGGAGCTGCAATGGTGAGGGTGGTCAGAGGGATCAGGAGTTGAGGGTCTATCACAGGCGATGCAGGCAGGTTGATCCCGATCATCAACAGTCCAGGCCAGCTCCAATCTCATCTACGGCCCCAGGACCCACAGAGACTTCTTCTATTGTTGCCATTTCACCTCCTACAGATGATCTTGATCTTCCGATTGCAGTTCGTAAAGGGAAACGACATTGTACCACATCTACAACCCACTGTATTTCCCATTTTTTATCCTATGATCGCCTATCTCCTACCTATAGGTCCTACCTTAGTTCCATTTCCAATGTCCCTATTCCAAGAATAGTACAAGAGGCCCTATCTGTCCCGGAGTGGAGAGGTGCAATGCAAGTTGAAATGGATGCCCTGTTGAAAAATAATACCTGGGAGCTAGTTGACTTGCCCAAAGGAAAGAAACCAGTTGGATGCAGATGGGTATTTACTGTGAAGCACAATGCGGATGGATCCATTGAGAGGTACAAAGCTCGGGTAGTTGCAAAAGGGTTCACTCAGACTTATGGTATAGATTACTTGGAGACATTTTCCCCGGTAGCCAAGATGACCACCATTCGGGTTCTATTATCTCTTGCAGCAAGCCACACTTGGCCTTTGTACCAAATGGATGTTAAAAATGCCTTCTTGAATGGGGACTTGCAGGAAGAGGTTTACATGCAGTTGCCTCCTGGATACTATGATACAGAGACAGGTAAGAAGGTCTGCCGGCTCAATAAGGCATTGTATTGTTTGAAGCAGTCACCTAGAGCTTGGTTCAACAGATTCAGACTAGCTCTTGGAAAGTTCGGTTATGTACAGGCCCAGTCAGATCATACACTGTTCATTAAGAGGGTGGAGTCTTCACTGACACTACTTGTAGTATATGTTGATGATATTGTGGTGACAGGAAATGACAGCCATGAGATTGAGTCCCTCAAACAGCTCCTTCATCAAGAGTTTGAGGTGAAAGATCTGGGTACACTACGGTATTTTTTGGGCATTGAGGTTGCTAGATCTAAACAGGGGATCTTTGTCTCTCAGAGGAAATATGTTTTAGATCTGTTGGCTGAAACTGGAAAGCTGGGTGTCAAACCTGCAGATACACCCATTGAACAGAACCACAGTATTAGTGCAGAGAGTGGGGAGCTGCTTGAAGACAAAGTTATGTTCCAGCGGTTGGTAGGAAAGCTTCTATATCTCTGCCTCACTCGGCCGGGTATTACTTATGCTGTTAGTGTTGTCAGCCAGTACATGCATTCTCCTAGAACCACACATCTTCTTGCAGCAGAAAGAATTCTAGCCTACTTGAAGAGATGCCCGGGTAGGGGTATACTGTTCAAGAATAATAACCACATGAAGGTGGAGGTCTATACAGATGCCGATTGGGCTAGGAGTGTTGATGACGGACGATCTACCTCAGGATATTGTGCCCTTGTGGGAGGAAACATTGTCTCCTGGAGAAGTAAGAAACAAAGTGTTGTCTCCCGGTCTAGTGCTGAAGCAGAATACAGGTCCATGGCCAACGGAGTGGCTGAAATCCTATGGCTAAGATCTCTACTTGAGGAGTTGGGTATTGAGTATGAGAAGCCTTTGATGCTGTATTGTGATAATCAAGCAACCATTAATATAGCACATAATCCAGTGCAGCATGATAGAACCAAACACATTGAAGTTGACCGATATTTTGTACGAGAGAGGGTCTCATCTCAAGAAATATGCCTCCCTTACATCACATCCAGTATGCAACTAGCAGATATCCTCACTAAAGCTGTATCAAGAAAGAAGCTAGAAGTGGATCTATCCAAGTTGGAAATGATAAACATTTACTTCCAACTTGAGAGGGAGCGTAGAGAAACTGATGTGGGGCCACTCTGTCCATAGGGTAGAATACACCTAGTCTATCTGTTATGTTATTCTGTTATTCTAGTTCTGTTATTTACGTTTCAGTTTTTTATATTGTTAAGTGTTATGATGTAAACACCAAGGGCAGATATGTCCTTTCATGTAACTAGCATAACATATAAATATTAAATTGAAGTGGCGACGGCAGATTATTCAGAATCTGTCCTTTCTTTCAAACCTGTGTTCTACTGCTCTCTCACTAATCTTTCTTTCAAACCTGTGTTCTTCTTCACTTTCTCTTCTGTTCGAACCTGAAATTCCTTAGTGCCCAAGACTGATAGCAGTCTTGATCATCTTCAGTAGTAATAGACCAAAAACTTGGGAAGATTTACAATAGGGGAAGATGCTTCTAGAGGAAGAATTCCCATTTTTGTAAAGTATGGCTCTTGTCTCTCAATGTGTGTTTTTCTCAATTCATTGTCTGGTCTAGTACTTGAGGATTAGAAGAGGCCTCAAGGGCTTTTGACTTGTCAGTTGCTTCGTCCATCAACAAGTCTTTTTCTTCCCCTCACAGCAGAATTTGGAGCACTGATCCCTCTGGGTTTTCTCTTGTGCCTTGTTCTTCTCTATAATTAGAGTTTTTTGTTAGTAATTGTATACTGGATTTGGAGAAGAATGTTGGATATGTTTGGGGGGTTAAGATGTGCTTCCCAGCTGATGTGATGGGATTCATAGGTGCTTGGTGGGGTTTAAGAAAGGCTGGTACAGTATCTTGGAGCATCATCCCTACAGCAGTTTTCTAGACAGTGTGGTGTGAAAGAAATAGCAGAATTTTCGAGGGGAGGCAGGACTCAAAAAAGTATTGGGCAAAGAGTTGATGATGGAAGTGGAGAGGCAGTTTGAGGAGCAAGAAGTGGAAGATGCAATTTTCTCCATGGGCAGATCAAAAGCCTTACGTCCAGATGGAGGTCTTTTTTGTGACTTTTTATATATTTATATATATATATATTTACAGTAGGGGATTTTTTGTTATTTTGACTATTGTATGTTAGGTCCATCCTATTAGATTCAGCTATGTAGTCATAGTTTAAGCATGTTTAAATTTAAAGTCATTGGTTAAGTATTTAAGAGTTAGTTTTCTCAAGTGGGTCTATGAGTGGTAAGAAGTCTGAATTTGAGTTTTCCTAATTTAGAAAGTAGTTTGGCTAACCCTACACAGTCTATATATGTATGCAGTTGCAAAACATGGGCAATGAATTTTAGATCTAAATTTAATTTAAAAAAAGATCTAATTTTGGATCCTAGAGCGAGGGGACTCCTAAGAGTGATTCCTAGGCTTTTCTTCTTTATTTTTCTCTTCTTTATCTTATTTGTCTAAGTTTTGAGCTCAGCCACCCATAGCCTCAAAACAATTGGGTGGAAGAGCTTAGCTTCAGCTAGAATTTTGGTGGAAGTTGCAAAGATTCATTTGATTGTGATGTCCCTGGTGCTGATTTTTGTAGGAGTGGTTCAATCTCTATTTAGTTGTCTTGCCGTGTATTGGCTGGATGACGATAAGGTGGTGGGGCTTGATTGGGGGAGGAAGAAGAAATGGTTCGAGTTGATTCAGGGGGAGCTGAATGAAGGGGCAGGTGGATTGGTGTTCAGAGGTTGAAGGTGAGAGTATTTTGGAAATGGCTGACACTTATGATCTTGTGGTGGGTGGGTGTCTTGATGGTTGTATAGGAATTATGGATTGGGGTAAGGAGTGGGATCCAGTTGAGAGGAGGAAGCGGGGCACAAGTCTTTGTGTCCAAAAGTTGGGCAAATTGCCATTTCCTAGTCATCATCAGTTATAATATCATGTGGAATTTTCTCATTATAAAAATTACCAAGACTATCTTTGTATGAAATACAACTTTCTAACGTAGAATAGGTGGAATTCCACCTATGTTGAACATCTAATACAAACTTTCATATTTTAAACCATATTTTTGACATAAGTAAAAAGAAACAGATAAGGAGAATTGTGATGCCTTGAGGAAAGTTGAGAAGCTAGTTACAGTTTTGAAGGAGACCTGGATGTGATGCGACTTGCAAATAGGGATGTGGAGGTTGGCAAGGCTTTGGGATTATTTTTCTTAGGTGGTGAAACATTTGCTAGAAAATCTTTTGATGCATTCGAAAAACAGGAGAGGTATAAGAAGACCTTTGTAAAGGAAGGAGGGGAGGCGTGAGTTGAGGGAGGCTTGGATGAGGATCTTGATGGGGATGAATAATTCTGTCTTTAGGAAGATTCTGTTGGGGTTGTTTTTCGGTCAGAGATGTTGAAAGTGAGTTTGAGTGTTGATGTTTCTGCGAGTTGTTCTCTCAGGCGATTTCTTAGCGCCTTCCCCTTGTAATTTCTTATCAACTAAAGGACTGTGTTGATCCCAGGTAAGTCTCCTCTCCATCTCCTTTAAGTCTCAACGCCCACACAGCTTTTCACCTATCCCCATATCTAAGGCTCATTTTTGTTCCTTTGAATCAGTTTTCAAAAATCCCCACGTCTTACTTAATGCAGCTATATACCCTAGACAAACCCTTGTCAACCCTCCTCTAAACCTACATCTGGCCTCTCAATCCCAAACCTGTTGACCTAACCTCGTGTGATCATCATTTATTTGTTAGTTTCCCTCAAATTTGTTAGTAGTCCTGCCTTGGATCATATCAGTCCTGCATCACTTGCTCAGTATGAGTGCTATATATTCCAGTGGAAAATTTCCACCACTTAAATATTATATCAGATGACTCATATAATATTTACCAGGTGATGGATACCATAATTTGGGTTTCTAGAATTCATCAATTTGAACATCTGTCATATTTTTACATGGATAGTATTAATGGAGCACATAAAGAAGATGGTTCTCATTGTAAATAAAACCTGAAAATAAAGTAACAGGGATTGTATTAATCCAGACAGGCAGAATTGATTTATTGACATTATGTGCAGCTTGAAATGATACAGGAGAAATGTTGTTTGCTTGATTTATCCTTTCCAATTCATTATGCCTTATATTCTTGTTTTGATTCGAGTTTCATTATGGATGTGCATTATGTGTGATATTTACTCTTGCATGCATACTGTTAAATCTTGGTTTTCAGAGAAATTTATTTGTACTGTCCTGCTTAGTTCTTCTTGTAATATGTTTGTTTAAGCTCTAAAACTTATAATACTTACAAAATTTAATTTGTACTGTAGTATGTGCTGGAAGAACTCAATATCAGATCAATTACTCCATGTAATGATTCTTTGAAGTACGCTTCTTTACGTGCAGAACCTGATTTCAGGTAGAGAATATATATTATTTTAAATCATAAAATCTTCTTGGAATTTGCCCCTATATAGATTCTTTTTTATATTTTTTGTGAATCACTTGCTGGTTCAATGACTATAGCTGGGATAAAAAAAGAAGATTTGTACTGAGGTGCTGCCCTGCCTTGGCTTTGAAAGATGGGCGCCACCCAACAGCTTATAAGAAATGTTTGGTGAAAAACCTGGAAAGCCCAAAGAAATTTCTCTTAGTGGCTTTTCTAAAAAAGCTCAATCAAAGATCCACCCCTCCCACTCAGAGTCTCAGACCCTGAGAAAATTTTGGTTTGCTTCCTTAAGGGAGTATATTATATATTTTGTTTTATCCATATTCATTATTATTTTAACAATTCTCTTTGATCATTAAATGGTAGAAAATGATACTGTCTTATTTCTGAGATTGTTTTTTCCTGTAGTGTATTAGGTAAGCGGCTTGGAAAAGCTATGGGAATTGTTGCTAAAGAGATTAAAGCAATGTCTCAAGCAGACATATTAGCATTTGAGAGAGCTGGAGAAGTAACTATTGCTGGGCACTGTTTGAAGCAGACTGACATTAAGGTGCTTCGTCATTTCTGAATCTCTCCTTTTGTACTTCAATACATTGTGAATTTGATGGAAGTGATTTTGTTGTACTACTTGAGTATCAATTCAGTCCTATGTATTCTGCTGAAATCTAGGTTGTAGCTTTGTGAAGTTAAAATATGGATAAACTGATAGATTAGTAGCAAACTTACTAATGATTCTTGATGGATTATGGAAAGAATTGGAAGAAGAGATGTAGAAAGTGGGAGAAATAGCAATATTCTCTCTTCCATCTAAACAGAGCAAACCTAGGTATTATCATTCTTGTTTTGTCAATACAGTGTGCAATCTGAAATAGCAAATTCCTTGGATAACATAGCAAACCTAGCAAAATTTTCAAGTTTTTAAATTTGCTAGCAAGGGCATTCTACCAAGTTCATCATTTACTGGAAATCATCCTTGAATCTCCAGGTTATCCGTGATTTCAAGCGTCCAGATAATTTGACACAGAAGGAAATAGATGCAGCTGGAGATGGTAAAAAATTATTGATTTTCTTGTAAGCATACAGAACGATTTATGTTGTTTATGATTTGCTAATTATGTCACATGTAGGTGATGTTTTGGTGATTTTGGATTTGCGTGCTGACGAGTCATTGTTTGAGGCTGGAGTGGCTCGAGAGGTAAAAAGTTTTCTGCTATAGATTGTTCTTGCTACACATTGATCTTCGCCTAAACTTTTTCACTACATCTTCATGAACGTCCCTGCCCCTCATGAAATTTGTGTCTCTTTGTTTCTTTTACTCTATGGCTATAGGGTTATTCCTGGACTGGTGAGCTTGGAATTTGCATTTATGAATTATCTTAAATTGAATTGAATTAAATTTAATTTATAAATAAATTTGTTTGTTTGATGTTGGTTTTGAATCACGTGGTAGATTATAGGAGGTAGGACATGAATGGGCCAGATCTGCAGTGGACCCAATTTTATTTTGTTCTAGGTCCAAATAGGGAAATCTCTTATTGGATATCGGTCTGAATCTGAATATAATGTGACATGGTGGATTAGGGCACCAAATGGTGTTGGTTGATCTGAGACACAACCTTGCCCATCTGACCAACATCAGTAACAAGGATCTGTTCAAAGTTGAACCAGATAAGCATTCAATCATGTAAAAGTTTCTTTTATGCTGTGTTTGGTTGTAGCGCAAATAAATTTGCACGGTGCTAAACAATGATAGTACAAACGATTTGGGTGCAAATTCTAATTTATTTTTGTTTCAAATTTTACACCTCTCTGCAAAGTCTTGAATCATGATTTATGTTGTTTTTATACTGATTCTTTTCCTCAAGTCCTCTAACCTTCCTTGCAAACTCTTCACCCCCGCCCCCAGGAGAAACAAACCCAATGTTTTCCTCACCTCTACTTCTATGTTCACCACTTTCTCCAATTCCAAAGATCTTGGGACTGAATGAGTTTCATCAATAATTGCATCAACAGGATTTTTATCCTCTTCTTAGCCACTTTCCTTATCTTCTTTAGATAGCAGTTTAATTCTGTACTTCTTTACACTTTTACTTCTAAATCCCCATCCTAATCTTCCTCTTATCATCATCTTATCTTCTTTTTTCATTGCTTCCTCCATCTATTCTTTCCTTCTCCCTCAGCTTCTACAACAACCAACCCTTCTTCCTCTCTGGGAATCATTACTATGGCCAGTCAAACCCTCCTCCAAACTTATCTCCTCATTCCCCTTAAATTAGACACCAAATGCACCTCCTTACCTCTTCTTCCTTATTGCTTTCACATTTCCCTCCTCCCGCCACTTCTGCAAACTAACCCCCCACTGCCTCTGTCAAAACACACTTATTTTATAGTTCCTCAACTGCAACCACTTCCTTTTTATTTACAATTGCCTAGACGAAAAAAGCAGGTTTTAGAAAAAGCATAGCTCTATTAAATACTTACTATTATTAAAGTGGTGTTTTTGAAATAGATAGAAGATGCTATTGTCTTTAGACACCATGGTTTTCCATGATTTCAGAGGAAATCCAATGCCATTACCAATGAGTGTTGATATTTTTTCATTTTATATGCATACTGATTCTTATGTAAAACTAGGAAACTAGGCTAGAATTTAGTTTATCTTTTGTGAAATTCTGTCACCTAGGCAACTAGCCATTCCATCATTTCCCATTGCCTTTTACACCTATTGGGTCATTTTAATTTCACCTGGGAATTGTCTCTGGTTCAAAATTTGCCATTTTCTTTCGTCAAATGCTATAATAAAGGGAAAGTTTTTCATTTTACCGTAAAGGGGAAAACCATGAACCACACTGTGTACCTGCATTTGCACCATTTGGGAAGTTTTTAAGGGACACATGCCTTGTGCCCCCATAGGGGCCGATTCATTTTTCTTGAGCATAGTACAGCACTTTTCCACATCTATTCTGGGACTGCCCAATTTACATACCAACTGAGCCACCACTCAGTTGGCAACTGTAAAATGCAATTACTTGATATATATTGAGATCGTGGTTTCATACAAAATGCCATATCCACACTTAGATATCATTGTTCAATTGTTTTACCCTGTCAAATTTAACATACAAAATGCCACGTCCACATTTAAATATCTGACTTCTGTGTATAATTGCAAGAATGTATATGTAATTGGTGATTTTTCTTTTCTTTTTATATGTCAATATATTGGGTCTGCTTCAGTCTTCCAAGACATTATACACAATTGTATTTGGGTACAGTTGATAGTTGATTATATTATTTGGTTCTCTTTCTATATCTTTTTGTTTTTTAGTAAGTTTGTACTTGTTGATTACAATGAGGAAGGCTTCTGATATATGGGCTATATTCCATAGGTTGTAAACCGAATCCAGAAATTACGAAAAAAGGCTGCATTGGCACCTACTGACATGGTGGAGGTGTACATTGAATCACTAGATGATGATAAATCCATATTACAGCATGTTCTGAATTCACAGGTAAATTGATGGCCATTAGCTCTCAATAATAATCATCTTGTAAGTATTAAATTGTCTATGCCTGATATAATTATCTAATTGCCATTATAGTTAAAACCGCAGATATCAGAAATTCAGACTCGAGTTAGGGGTCTGTATGGGTTTGCCTATATACATGTTTCACATGCATAACATAGTGCACAATATAAGATAATAACTTTTCCTACTTCAACTTTTGACCTATGTGGTCGTATTCCTTTATCTTTCATTTCTTCACCCCATTTTGTTGCATGTTCTAATTATGACCACCCAAAGTTTTGAGAGGAGATCACCATTCAACACTCCCTCCTGAAAGGTATTATTAACAATGATAATGGCAAGTGCAATAGCAAAATTCTTCTCATGAAAGCAATATATTGTGCCTTTGATTTCTCTCTCTAAGCCCAAATGCTCACACTCTGATGAGCATTTTTTTAACTATTGCAAAAACAAGACCAAGCCTTTGAAAGCAATGTTTTAAAGCATAGAGGTGTGATGGGAGTCATTCCACTACTTGGAGGCGTGAGGCATAGTTCAGAATGTAAGATGTGTAAGCCTCCTCAAGAGGAGGGGGGTGAAGAGAAAGAAAGAGGAAGAAGAGAAACGAGGATCTCTTTTTTCTTTATTTTTCATTGAAATCTTTTATATTAAGAAGAGTGAATGTGCATTATACCAATGTTTTAAAACGCGGAGGCGTGATGTGAGGCGTTCCACTACCTAAAGGCGTGAGGCATAGTTTAGAACGCAAGAGGCGTAAGCCTCCCGAACACAAGGAGGCGTAAGCCTCCTTAAGAGGAGGGGGGTTAGGAGGAGGATGAAGAGGAAGGGGGGGATCTCATTTTTTCTTTATTTTAATAAAAATCTTATTTATTAAGAAGAATAAAGATGCATAACATTAGTTGAAAGGGGGGGTCTTGTCGAAAAGGGGGTAGGGGGGTCTGGGGGGCGAAGCCCCCTGGCCGAAGGAGTAGGGGGCAAACCCCTTTCTTTCCGCTCATCTTTTCTTCCCTCCCTTCCCTTTCCTTTTCTCTTTTTTTCTTCTCTTTATTTTTATTTCCCTTCCCTTTCCTTTTCTCTTTTTTTCTTCTCTTTCTTTTTATTTCCCTTCCCTTTCCTTTCTTTTCCGTTCCTTTCCTTTCTATCTTTTTATATCAGATGTGCATGAGGCGCATGAGGCGTACGCCTCTAGCACGCCTCATGAAAAAAGCGCAAGAGGTTACACCTCTTGCACCTGAGGTGTATTCCTCAGAGGTGTCAATGCCTCTGGCATACGCCTCAGGGCGTTTTGGGAGCGCCTCCGGGCGTATGCCTCCCACACCTTTTAAAACATTGCATAATACTAGCTGAAAGGGAGTCTTTTGTCAAACCCCAGCCAAGGGGTTCTATTAAGAAGATGAATATGCATAATACTACCTGAATGGAGGGGCCTTGTCGAACCCCAGCCATGGGGTCTGGGGGCTCCACCCCCGGTCCAAACATTCTCTCCCCTTCTCTTCTGTTCCCTTTTCCTTTCTTTTCTTTTTTCGCTTTTATTTCTTTATTTTTCTTTCCCTTCCCTTTTTTCCTTTGCTTTCCTTTCTTTTCTTTTTCCTTCCTTCTTTTTTCTGCCTCTTTGTGTGAGTTATGTGTGAGGTATGTGTGAGGTGCATGAGGCGTACGCCTCTATCACGCCTCAAGAAAAGGCGTTTGAGGGGTACATCCAGAGGGGTATCAACTCCTCTGGCATATGCCCCAGGGCTTTTTTGGGGCGCCTCCAAGCATACACCTCCCACACCTTTTAAAACACTGAAACTAACCCTGTTTGACATAACCTGGCTGACATCTCTCTCTTTCTCTATAGGAATAAGGGGCTGCTGTCAATCCTAATAAATAGCATTTTATTTTCTCTTTTTGAGGGTTGTAAACCGACAAGTTGATCACTTGACAGGGCCCTTGGCGGTTTCTTCCTTCTAGATTTTCTTCTCTTTTTTTTGCAGTTTCTTCCTTCTAGATTCTCTCTCTCTCTCTCTCTCTCTCTTTCTTTTTCTTTTCATCCTTTTAAGAAGATTGCAATCAGCTGAGTCATTTGACAAGGCAGTAGACGGCTTATACCTTCTTGGTTTCTTTTCTCATCTTTTTTATTTCTAGAAGACTGCAATCAGTTGAGTCACTTGAAGGACATCTGTAGGGAGCCTTTTATTTCTAGAAGACTGTAGGAAGCGTTTGTCTTCTAGATTTGCTTCACTCACATATTGTTTCTTTTTGTATTTTGGCCTGCCTTCCTCAGTTTCAAACAGGAGGGTAGTAGGGTGCCCGCTGGAAGGA
This sequence comes from Nelumbo nucifera, assembly GCF_055504915.1. NCBI lineage: Eukaryota > Viridiplantae > Streptophyta > Magnoliopsida > Proteales > Nelumbonaceae > Nelumbo > Nelumbo nucifera. The sequence goes on from NC_142649.1 coordinate 29,661,375, forward strand.
CATCTGGTGTGGTAGCCCTTAGTTGAGGTTTTTCTGACCCTGTTCTCTATTGCTTCTAACAGTGATGGTGTGGTAAGAGATTTCTTGGAGGTTGTTAGTGGTCCGCTAGTTTGGTCCCCTATTTTTCGAAGGAATCTTAATGATTTAGAAGTGGATGCTTTTCAAAGTCTGCTTGGAATGTTGCAGTAGGTTCAAGTCAACCTCAACTCTGGTGACACCAGAGTGTGGAGTTGTGATAAGAGTGGGCTGTTCTCTAATAAATCTTGCGATGCAGCCTTTTCTGGTGGTGGTGAAAAATCAAAAGACTGTTTTCTTATGGCTTGCAGCAAGAGGAAAAACCCAAACAGTGGATGTTTTAGCCCGGAGGCATGGTTTTTGAAGGCACATGCAGTCTATATGGACAGGCTCCCAAATCTGTAGATCACCTGTTGGTTCATTGTCCGTACACTTTTCAGGTGTGGTGCCACTTCTTTAGACTCATTCATGTTCAGTAGGTTCTCCCATTTCACCAATTTAACCTGTAACCTGTTTGGCTTTCAAGTTTTAAAGCATGAGAGGTGAGAGAAAACACCAGAGCAGCATACAGGGGTAAAAGTTATCTAATTTATTATTGATGTGGACTATTTAATATAATATTACAAATGCATTCCTTTGAGGGACTGAATGGCAACTGCAGAAAAAATAAAATAAGATATGATTAATAAGCTTCAACAGATGTATGCTAATACAGCATAAAACTATTAGATTCTTCTCTACATTTCCATTTTATGTGTTTAGTACTTTGGTGGAATAAAGGAGTAGATGCGGTGTTGGTTACACTCATGTAATCTGCATAAAGTGGTTTAGGAATTGAGAAAGTTATATCCTATGTAGCAAGATGTTCATGTAACCAGAGACTTTCACCATAGGCTGAAAACATAGTGTTGTATTCTCTTGGTGTTCTAATGGCTTAGAAACTATATGTTGTTTCTTGTAATTAGACAAAAATAGAGAATCTCCAAGATAAGTGCACCAACCAATTGTGGAGGGATGAGTGTTTGGGCAACCAACCTAGTCCTCTTTAGCATAGTCTCAAAGTTGGAGCATACAATAAATACCTTAGCTCCCCAAGGTCCTTAATCTCAAACTCCTGGTGTAGATTCCTCTTTAAGTCATTAATCTCACTTAGGTCATTCCATATGACTACAATGTCATCCACATATACTATCAGTACTGACACCAAAGATCCCCTTCTCTTGCCAAACAAGGTATGATCTAACTGGGTTTGAGTGTATCCAAAACCAATCAGAGGAAAAAGCATACACATCCAAACAACCTAAAAGGAACATGAAACATCTCCCCCACAGGAAAAAGAAGGATAAAAGGGACAATGTATCCAAGAACACGAGAGGGTACTTGGTTAATCAGATAGATTGCTGTGAGAATTGCATCATCCCAAAAACAAACTAGAACTACGGAGCTTACCATAATACTTCTTGTCACTTCCACAATATGAATTACTTCATACTCTAATAAATAGGATGTCAAGTTTTTTTTCAAAATATTCCCTTACATTATTTGATCTGAACACCTTGACCCTTGCTTCAAATTCCATCAAAACTATCTAATGAAACTGATGCACCAAAGTGGGTACCGTACCGCAAGCTCTCATCAAATATGCCCTTGAATATCGAGAATAATCATTCAGAAATAGGAGAAAATAACAATTTCCACCCATAGAAGGCACATGGTATGCTCCCCAAACATTGGTATGAACAATGTCAAAAATTGAGGAATTTCTTTTATTACTTTACTGACTTAAAATAATGCCTATAATGTTTTCCAAGTTGACAACCTTTACACTAAACTAGGCAACTTAATAGACTCAAATAGCTTTGGAAACAAAAAACACAAAGAACCAAAAGAAAGATGCCTTAGCTGATTATACCAAAGCATAATCTGACCCATTGACTCATTACTCCTATTATTGACATGATAATCTTTATGACTAGGAAGCACATCGAGAAGGTAGACTTCATTCACCTCATGACGACTCCCAATCGTTCTCTTTGACTCTAGATCCTACAAAACATAATGACTTGGAGAAAACATTATTGAACAATTTAAATTTTTGGTTAAAGTGCTTAAATAAAAGATCAATACTTAGTTGAGGAACATGTATTACAGAAAGCAGGGTAATGGTATCAGTAATTATTTTCAAGGCACCAAGGCGAGGCTAGGTGATGGATTTTTTTTTTTTTTTTTTTTTTTTATGTAGAAAACATAGATCCTAGGTAGGTAGTTCTCTAGGTACCATAACCATATTTCCTTAATAATTATTCATTATTTTCATAAGAAAAGTATGGAGTTCTTGTTAAAGTATAAAAAATCAACATATTCATGAGAAGAAAAAGAAGGAAAAGGATTTTTAAAAAATATAGGGGCTGAGTAGTAGTAGTGTTTATTGGACAAAATTTTAATTTCTTACTTATTTGTTTAGGTTTTGAAGACTGAGGGTTCAAAACAGCATTTACAGTGTTTGTGTTGATTAAACCCTAACAAATAAGAAAATAATAAAAGAAATTAGTATATAAACACACAAAATGAATATTTTAGGTTAATAATGTCTATTTTATAATTATAGTGTCAAAAAATAAAGAATAAAAAAGTATTTTATAATAGAAAGTACAAAACTACTTAGTGATTAGGCGACGTGAGCCTCAAAGGGTGTCTTGTCGCCTAGGCGGTCGCCTTGACAACTATGATATCAGTTAATGGGAGCCATCAACTGTAGAGACTATCTCTACTAGAGCAAAGGTGGTATGAAGAAGAAATGATAGAAATGTTGGTTATATCTTTTGAGACTCCTAAGTCTATAATCCAAGGAGGTGTCCTCTTATTTGTGGTGGAGGCATAATTTGCAGTGGAATATGATCTACCTATATGAGCAGATGAAGTAGTATTACTAGCTCTAGAGCTACTTGCACCTTGCTATTCATTTGGTAAAGAATTGGAACTAGTTGTATCTCTCTGACTCAAAAAATGCCCATATCTCTCCAACACTGCCCTAACTACAGTTGTTGCAACCGATTCTAAAGAAGTTGTAGGAGGTGTAAATAAGTCACTAGTCACTGCCATATTAGCATTCCTCTTCTTATTTTTAAACCAAAGTGGTATAACATGTGGATGAACTTTCAACAAGTATCTTTAGGCTTCTTACAGTAGTTACAAATCAAATCCTTCTTGTCTTCCTTCCTACTTTCACCACCACCCTTATCCCCACCGGGCTTAGCTTTATTGTACTAATTGTTGAAGATTAATTAGTTTTATGATGTTTTTTTGAGTAGATGTTTATGTTAGTTGTTAGATAGGAGGTGGGGACCACAGTAGTTATGTGAGTCCAAATTTTATTATGTTTTTTGAATGTTATATATGCTGTTTTATGTTTTACAGCCCTATAAGGGCATAATTGTCTTTGTACTGTTATATTATTTTAGTATAAATAATAAGTGAAGGGGGCGGCCAAATTGATTGCTCTCTTTTCTTTCAACTTCTCTTCTTCTCTTCTTCTCCTTATCTCTTCCTTCTCTCTTCAAGAAACCACTTTCTTTCATATTTTTTAATTCAACAGATTTCTACTTGGTATCAGAGCATCAACTAGGGTTTCTTGAAGCATTCTCATGAAGCCCTAGATCAGCCGATTGCATGAAGAAGTAAAGGGCTGATCGATTTGCTCTAGATTGCCCAGTTCTTGGAGTTTTTGGTGGGATCTAGACATCAGGAAGGTGATTTATTGTTCGACATCAAAATCAGGAAGAACTGGAGTACGGGGAAGAGTCCCAGAAAAGTTGGACTCTTTGTTTTTGATATGATCTTGGGCGCCCAGGTATTGTTAGTTTTCTTTTGATTTTCTGAAGAGGGCGGTTTGGTTTCTGAAATTTTCTAGGCCTCCCGGAGTGATCGATTCCTTTTTCTCTCTATTGAGAGGCGTGGGGAGGAGAGAGATTTCCCTCCAGCTAGGGTTTTCTTCTTCCGGAAGGGTTGGTTTCTGTGTGTGTGGTATTAAATTATTTTTTGAAGGTCTCCAATCTGTTTTTCTCTTACTGTTGAACTGTTTGAAGTAAAATGGAGAGTTGGAATACCGAGATGAAATCTACCGGTACTGCGGGACTGGGTGTTGGAGGTAGTAGTGATATTTTTGGGTTTGGAATCATTACTACAATAAAACTTGATGGCACAAATTATTTGGAGTGGGCACAATCAGCTAAGATGGCTGTTGGTGCCCGTGGAAAATTATGGTATCTCACTGGGGAGGAGAAGAAACCTAATACAGACTCTTCCTGATGGGTGCAAGAGAATTACATGGTAATATGTCTTGGCTGTGTAATTCTATGTTACCTCATATTGCAAAAAATTTCCTATGGGCTAATACTACCAAGGAGATTTGGGACGGAGTGACTGAAACCTACTCTCAGAAGCAAAACGAAGCCAGAGCCTATCAGTTAAGAAATCAGGTTATAAGTTTGAAACAGGGAGAAAAACCTCTTGTTGTGTATTTCTCAATGCTGAAAAGCCTATGGTAGGAAATAGATCACTTAGAAACTGTGGTATGGGAAAGTGTAAATGATGCAGCAACTTATCACAAACTGGTAGAGAGGAATAGGGTTTTTGAGTTCTTGGCAGGGCTGAACCCTGAATTTGGCATTGCTAGGCAGCATATTCTTTCTAGGGAGGGTGTGACACTCTCTCAGGCCTATGCTTTTGTCTCTAGAGAGGAGAGTAGGAGGAATGTAATGTTGAGACAGCTTGGGATTGACCAGTCGGCTATGGTTGGTACAACAAAACCCAAGCCGAATGGAGACAAGGGGAGTAGTGAGACTAGAAGTGAAGATAAGGACTTGGTGTGTGATTATTGCAAGAAGCCTAAGCATACCAGGGACACTTGTTGGAAGCTTCATCCAAATCTTATGCCTGCTCGGATAAGAAACAAGAAGAGAAATGCAAATGTAGCCACTACAGGAGACTCTTCAGCCCTTTTCTCCCAAACCGATTGGGAATCCATTGCAGTAGCAGCAGTGAGAACAGAATTGGAGAGGTTTGGACAGCTTATGAGTAAGAAAGATTCACCCAACCCTAGCCTTCCAGATGGACAACAGATTGCAGGAGCCAACTACACCACTTCCTTTGCACATACAGATAGTCCATATGCAACTGCGAATCTTGCATCCACTTCAGGTAAGGAGGGACCTCCCTGGATTATAGACTCAGGAGCATCTGAGCATATGACTAATGCCCTTACCATTTTCAGTTCCTATCAGTTGTGCTCTGGTAGAGACAGAGTCTCTACAACAGATGGTTCACATATACCTATTGCTGGGAAGGGGACAGTTAGAGTGACTAATGATATGACTCTGTCCTCTGTTTTACATGTCCCTAGACTTCATACCAACCTATTGTCTGTTAGTTCTTTGACAAAGAATTTGAATTGTTCTGTGACCTTTTGGATGATTGGGAGTGGTCTTTAGGTGAATGGAGTCTACCTTTTGGATGAGATTCCGAGACATCAGGGCCATCATGTTAGCAGTAGCAGTAGTAGTTGGTCAGAGTCAGTAAACCAGATTATGCTTTGGCACAACTGCTTGGGACATCTCTCTTTTAATTCTTTGAAATGTCTTTTCCCAAAGTTGTTTGAGTCTGTTCAGTTATCTACTTTGGAGTGTGAGAGTTGTTAGTTAGGAAAGCATTGTAGACAGTCTTTTAAACCAAGTAATAAAAGAAGTACTTTTGCTTTCAATATTGTTCACATTGATGTATGGGGCCATATCAAATCCCTTCCATGGGAGGATTTCGTTACTTTCTCTCGTTTATACACGATATTCTTGGCTATATTTGATGAAATCACGTGATGAGGTTCCTAACTTGGTACGACAATTCCACCAGATGTTTCTCACACAATTTGGAGTGAGAACTAAGGTTTTTAGATCAGATAATGCGAGAGAGCACTTTGAGAAGGATCTAACCACGTATCTCTTAGAACATGGTGTAGTTCATCAGAGCAGTTGTGCATATACACCACAACAGAATGGAGTTGCTGAGAGGAAAAACAGACACATTGTGGTGGCAAGGAGTCTTATGGTGCGCGCTTCAGTCCCTGTGCAGTTCTGGGGAGATGCAGTTCTTACAGCCATACATGTGATTAATCGTGTTCCTTCACGAACTTTGGGGTTTAAGGTGCCATTTTGCCTTCTTTTTTCCAGATGGAGAGATATTTCATATACCTCTGAGGGTTTTTGGCTGTGTTTCTTTTGTTCACATTCTTGGCCCTCATCGCAAGAAATTTGATCCTAAGGCCAAGAAATGTGTTTTCCTTGGGTATGCTCAGAACCCAAAGGGGTATTGCTGTTATGACCCAGTGTCGAGGAGCAGATTTGTCACTATGGATGTTACATTTTTTGAATCCACATTCTTCTTCTCGAGTGGTTCTCCTCATGGGGAGGGTTTTGGGGAGGAGAACTCACAATCTGTTCCTCTTCCTGTTTCTGTGGTGCCTCCATCAGTTCAGCCACCACCTGCACCTTCAGTTCAGCCACCATCTCGGTTCAGCCAGTACCTACACCTCTAGTTTCATTACCTGAGCCACTACGGTCAGCCTCACAGCAGTATCAGTGCCGACAGATGATGGTTGGCTCCACACATCCTCGACCCACACCACTCTCTGTCAGTCCTTCTGAAACTCCAAATTTGGCAGATACAGTTCCAGGTATTCCTCTTGAGCTTGTTATGTTTTTTTATGATAATGTTTCTGTCCCTAACACCACTGTTGCAGCTGATCCCACTAACTTGATCTTCCCATTGCACTTCGTAAGGGGAAGAGAAAGTGTGCAGCCCACTGCATTTCACACCATCTTTCCTACAGTGCCTTATCACCCTCCTACCGTGTTTTTCTTTCTTCCCTGGATTCTGTGTCTATACCCAAGAATGTTACTGAGGCTCTCTTCAAACCTGAGTGGAAAATAGTCATGCAAGATGAGATGGATTCTTTGGTCAAAAACCAAACTTGGGAAATAGTTGATCTTCCCCCAGACAAGGAGACAGTCAGATGTCGATGGGTATTCACAGTGAAGTATAAGGCCGATGGCAAGATAGAGAGGTACTCGGCAAGGTTGGTAGCAAAAGGGTATACTCAGACCTATGGTGTTGATTATCTGGAAACCTTTGCACTAGTAGCTAAGATGAGTTCAGTTCGTATTCTTTTATTTCTACCAGCCACCTATTCATGCCCCTTGTTCTAACTTGATGTCAAAAATGCTTTCCTCAATGGTGACTTACAGGAGGAGGTATATATGGACATTCTAGCAGGCTTTTATGAAAATGTTGGTAAAGGAAAGGTGTATAGACTCAGAAAAGCTTTGTATGGACTGAAACACTCACCTAGGGCTTGGTTTGACAGGTTCAGAGGGGCACTCATCCATTTTGGATACACACAGACACAGTCTGATCACACTCTCTTTGTGAAGAGGAGAGGTGCTTTGGTGTCAATTCTGATTGTGTATGTGGATGATATAGTGGTGGCAGGAAATGATCTAGAGAAGATTGATGATCTCAAAAAATCATTGCAACAAGAATTTGAGATCAAAGATCTTGGTGAGCTCAAATACTTCTTAGGGATTGAAGTTGCAAGATCCAAGCATGGGATTTTCATTTCACAGAGAAAGTATGTACTTGACCTACTACGAGTGACTGGGAAGCTAGGGACCAAACCAGCAGACACTCCTATTGATCCAAATCACAGAATTAATGGTGTGGATGGTGAATTGGTAAAGGATGTGGGGAGATATCAAAAACTGGTGGGCCGATTGCTGTATCTGTGTATGACACGACTAGATATTTCTTATGTTTTAAGTGTTGTGAGTCAGTACATGCATGCACCTCGGGTTCAACACTGGGAAGCTATTGAGAGAATACTTGCATATCTGAAAAAACACCCTGGCAGAGGTATTCTTTTCTCAAATCATGAGAATCTGAAGCTAGAATCCTATACAGATGCATATTGGGTAGGATGCTTAGATGACAGGAGGTCTACATCAGGAGTGTGCACCTTTGTAGGTGGAAACTTGATCTCCTGGAAGAGTAAGAAGCAAGCGGTTGTGGCAAGGTCAAGTGCAGAGGCTGAGTATAGATCCATGGCTCATGGTGTCTCAGAACTTCTTTGGGTTTGATCTCTTTTGAGTGAGATTGGGGTGAAAGCAGAAGAACCTATGATGTTATACTGTGACAATTAGGCTGCAATTATTATTGCCCACAATCCAATTCAGCATGATATGACAAAACACATTGAAGTTGATAAACACTTTATAAGAGAATGGGTAACAACCAAAGAAGTTTGTTTGCCTTATGTCACTTCAGAGTTGCAGTTGGCTGATGTTCTCACTAAAGGGGTGGCAAGGAACAAGCTTGAACATGATCTACGCAAGTTGGGAATGTGTGACATTTACTCTCAACTTGAGGTGTAGTGTTGAAGATTAATTAGTTTTATGATGTTTTTCTGAGTAGATGTTTATGTTAGTTGTTAGATAGGTGGGGACCACAGTAGTTATGTGAGTCTAAATTTTATTATGTTTTTTGAATGTTATATATGTTGTTTTATGTTTTGCCGCCCGCCCTATAAGGGCATAGTTGTCTTTGTACTGTTCTATTATTTTAGTATAAATAATAAGTGAAGGGGGCGGCTAGATTGATTGCTCTCTTTTCTTTCAACTTCTCTTCTTCTCTTCTTCTCATCTTTTTCTTCTCTCTTCAAGAAACTACTTTATTTCATATTTTTTAATTCAACAGATTTCTACTCTTAACCATAGCAGTCTGCTCAAAAGCATTTACCTGAGAAAGAGTTGCACTATTCTTTTCTACTGCCATCAGGACTCTTCCTCCTTATCCAGTTCTTCCTGACAGGGTTTCTAGATCCATCAAAAATTCCAATAACTGGGCCCTTTTGAAGTCTTTCATCAGCTCTCTAACTCATCATGCAGTTGGCTGATCAAAGGCTGCATGGTGAAAAACTCAAAAAATCATGGAAGGTGCTCTGATACCAAGTAGAATTTCTGAACTGTGATCTGATTTGATAGCAGAAATAAAAGAAAAGAGTTTATGGAGAGAAGAGAAGAGGAGATTGAGAAGAAGAGATGGGAAAGGCTAATAATAGATCTTGCCACCCGGCTCAATAACTTATAAAATAAAAGAGAATACAATGACCAATATGCCCTTAATAGGGCGGCTACTGCTAATAGCATAAAAACAAATAAAAAAAATAAACAAACTGTTGGGCCTTGGGCCTTATAACACTAAATAGAAGGAAACAAATAAACTGCTGAATCTCAACATAAAGCACTAGTAGCAGAAGTAAACAATGACAAATTATCAGTGATAACTATGCTCAAACTTTATCTGTTGGCAATGACAATTTGTCTATCACCAGAATATGTAAGAAGGTTGACTATAATATGCCTCAATCATATGATTGGTGACACCAGAATCAATGATCCATGGAGGACTGAGTGAGGAACAAAAGTATGAGAACTTACTGAAGAGTCCTGTAGAACACACACACACAAATGAAATAGCATTGGACATAATGCTCTTAAACCCATCTCCTTTAGAATGCTAGATGTTGGATCACCCAAAGTCAAAATTCCTTCTGAGTTTCCACCAACTCCGGACTCCTTAGTAGACACCCGATAGGCCTTATGTGCATAGTCTTATTCCGTCTAAAAATGCTTCCCTTTGGAGGACAGATAGTACTCTGGGTAGATCTTTCTGAGCTTTCTTCCTTTTGTACTTGTTTGCTAGAAAAGAACTGTATCCATATCTACCAGTATTCTTCTGTTCAAAAGTCTGAAGTGACATAATGCTCTTAAACCAGAATTCTAAAGTGACATCTAAAAATGCTATTAAATTTTCTTTGATCTTGATTCTTCAAAAAAGAAAAAAAGAAATATAAAGTGACATCACCCAAATAAGCATTTCTTACTTGACAGGAGAGTCAATAATCTAGTGCAGTATTCTTCATTGGTTTTCTTGTATGAAAGAATATCCAACTCAACCCAGAACTTTTGTGCCAAGTTTGTCCACTGATGCCAAGTATGATCAGAACCTTGTAGTTTTCATCTTTCTCATGGTATGTTCACACTTGCACCAGTGGATCTCGAGATAAAAAATGCAATATTGGCATTGTCTATTTGCATTGTTGTGGTTCTTTGGTTCTTTCTTAATGGACCTCATGATAGAGCCATCCTTATAGCACCATAAACCCTTAGACAAAAACACTAGAGTAAAATATTCATACACCACAGTTTTATTCATGATACATTCTATCAATGCCACCAGATGTAAAAACTGAAACAATTTCCAACGAACCCAATGGATTACCTTATCCATGATACATTCTATCAATGCCCCTTGATCTCTCTTTACCTCCTTATGGATTCTTGCATTCCTTCTTCCAATATTGTCCAAATTATAAAGAAGGCAGCCCTTAGATGCACAGAAAAGCTGTTTCCATGACTGCCCAAAGGATAGATAGATAGATATCCAACTATAGCACAATGCCTCATTCGTAGTACTACAGAATTTTCCCTCTTTATCATTTAAGGAACATTAAATTATATTTAGGTTGGACCTCGTTTTTTTCGTCCACTATGAAAATATCATGTGCAATTTACAGACCACCCCACTTGTGTTAGAAAATGCCCTTTCTTTTGTTGATAAAGGAGGGCTGTTAGGCCTACTGCAGAATTTTTAGCCTGTTTAATGTTGAAAACATACCTATGAAAAATTCAAACATCAATTTCATTGTCTTCTTACCAGAAAATAAATGATTCTCTACAAAACTTAGAATGAAATTTAATAATAATTTTTAGTGAAATTCTTGGTGGAATTCTTCTTGTAATGGTATAATTAGCAATACACGTTTGTGTCTTATGTTAATAATTTAATATTCCTTTTATTTTTGCAGGAGCTCTATATCAGGGATGCACTTGGTTCTCCCTTGCTTAATTCATCTATGGCACCACCACACTCTGTAAGTGGCATGAATGGTGTCGATTTGTTTATATGAACCTTTCTCTTTCATTATTGTTAATACACAAATTTTTAGGATGCTAAGCTACTACTAATGACCTGAATTTCAACAAAAATGAAATATGGGAAAAGTACAATTGTCCCTTTTCTTGGGGGGGGTGGGAGGACGAAAAGAAATATTGCTTCAACAAACATGAACCATGACTTTGCCAAGCATACACATTCGTGAGGCTTTCCTGTCATTCTATGGGGCCACACTGGTGAGAATTGACTCAATTGGATGCTGGAAAAACAAAATGGTGCATCAAATGAATGCCTATATTGATAACAGTGGCATAAATTTATCTGGTTTGATCTTGAATAGAAGGTATCCAAAATATTCTTGTGCTAAAATAAAAGAAATTGTTGTGTACTTTAATTTGTAGTTCTGAATAACTGTAACATAGGTCCTCTTGACTTATACTTTGTTGAGGCAATTTGTGCTGAAATATATTCGGTCAGAATGTATGATTACACTTGCCAACAAAACACGTTCCAACCCTCTACCAACATGATCTTACACACTGCACATCCCATACATGTCGGGTCCCACTTTTATGGTGGGTCCAGTATCATGGTGAGATGTGCAGTGTAAGGTCAAGTTGGTAGAGGGTTGGAATGTATTTTGTTGGCAGAAAATCTCAACTTGTCAATGATGGGAATTCCTCAAAACATCGGCATGGCTCTCCTTTCTCCCTTATTGTTTGGTGGGTCCAGTATCATGGTGAGATGTGCAGTGTTAGGTCAAGTTGGTAGAGGGTTGGAATGTATTTTGTTGGCAGAAAATCTCAACTTGTCAATGATGGGAATTCCTCAAAACATCGGCATGGCTCTCCTTTCTCCCTTATTGTTTACCTATTTTGTTGTTTGTTTCGAATTTTATTTTTAAAATTTATTAAAATAACTCAAGCAGCCAATCAACTTTAAGTCTTTAAGACTTTCATCTATCTTCTCTTTCTCATTAACTCCTTTGATTATCTCTCTTCATTAATCATTTAATTAACTCTCTCTCCTCCAATACCTCAATCCACTAATTCTCTCATCTCAATTACTCCATTAGATTGCTCTTTTTCATTATTTTATTTTCTCTCCTGTCTCATTAATCTAATGAGCCAAAAGGCTCATTTTAGTCAACCCAGGCTTCGGCCCCATCAGGCACACAAATGAATATATATATATATATATATAAATGTATAATAATTGCACATAATTATAACTTGATATAATTATACATAATAGCTATATGTATACATAGTAATACTACATATATACAGAAAATAATAATTTTTTATTAGACTCGGATTTTAATTGGATTGGATGGGGTTAAATCTGCATCTGATCTGATTATTAATCGGATGCAAGTTCTAACATCCAAATTGGACTTTCGCAGTCCAATGGCAGTCCTAGCGGGGATATGGCCCAAGCTAAGCAACCCCTAAGCTTGACCTGAAAGGAATTTGCTATTATGGTAGATATTGTTATATAATATTTAGATTAAAAAATTTTATATTAATATATAGATAAAAATTTAAATATATTTTATAATAGACATTAAATAAAAATTTAATTTGTAAAAAATCATAGTTTTATAGTTAACACAGGCAAGTCTTTCCATGTCTTAGGCCCAAAAATGTGCTATTACGCTTGAGGTATGGGTCGGGCTAGGCTTGGCAACTTAAAAACTGTTAATACTTTATCAAAATCTGTCCCGGGATCTTTTATTTTTTGGTTTTTGGGCTACACAGTGGTGGTAGCCCATCCCCTATAGCTAAGCAACCAACCCCTAAGCTCGACTTGGAAGTTATATGCATATTTGGCAAATATTGTTATATAATATTTAGATAAAAAAATTTATATTGATATATAAATAAAATAATAGATAAATTAAATAAAAAATTTAATTTGTAAACAATCATAGTTTTATAATTAACATGGGCAAGTTTGTCCATGTCCGAGGGCTAGAAGAATAATTACGCTTGAGGTGTGGGTCAGGCTAGGCTAGGCAACTTAAAAACTGTTAATACTATATCAAAATCTGGCCTGAGATCTTTTATTTGTTTTTTTGGTTTTTGGGCTACAATTTTATCTAAAACTAGTAAAAAGCCCAAAAGTTTTGCATGCATGAGTTGTACAGCGAATCAGTCCCATTATGAATGTTAAATTGCTCTTAGGGGTGCAATTTGGGTGGGTTGGGTTAGGATGAGGATCAACCCAAGCCCAACCTGAAGTCTTAAACGTCAAGCTAGAGCTTATATTAATTTAATTATGATTAAAAAGGTTTATTTATAGATGACTACAACCTAAATTTATATATTTACTAATATCTAATTATTTTAAATGTTCAAATAATATTTACAAAAGTTGTAACATTTAAATAAAATAGAACACTAATGGTTAATATGGAAATAATAATTATCTTTATTAAGTAAATAGCAGTAATTTATTATTTTTGTAACAACTTATTAAAATAAAGATTAATTATTTTAAACAACATCGCATTCCTTAGTTATTAGTTTCAGTTGTTTCACTTTCCCTTGACACATCCCGTGCATCCAACAGACCCCTGCTAGTATTTTAATAAAGGTTATCAACAAATTTTCAGGTAAATATAGGCTTCATTAGGGATCTTACTCATAATTTGTGTGTTATCTAACTGATGCAGGTTATAGTTTGTGAGGAGAGGTTCGAGGGTATATCTGGATTGTCATTTGTTATTGTTCTGGCAAGGCTTGCTCTAAAGTTCAACTCAGATGCCATTTATTCTTTATACTCGGGTAAAATCTCAAAACTGTTCATCAAGGCGATCCCAATGAAAAGCAACTTAAATTCAAGTTTCTTCTGCCTCTTTGCTGATGGATTTCCATGACATATTCTTTTCTGTCATTTTTGTTTTCAATTATTGTAGGAGATGCAAAATATTCAGAAAGTTTAAAGACCTACTTATTGTCAAGGGATCATTATAACCTGAAGTCAGAATTTCAACTTGGAAATGGAAAGGTATACTTTATGGCTGGACATGAAATCTGAATTATCTCCCTTGAATATTGTTTGTAAACGATACTTGATGGTTTATACTTATTAACAATAAGAATCTATTCCAGATACACGTCAACTGTATTGAGAATCAGCCAGCAGTGGATGTGGTGTTAGGTAAGCATGTGTTCTTAAGCATTGGCGATTACTATCTCAGAAGAACTGAATGAAGAAAGTAAATTTTTTTTATTATTACTCAGAAAGAAACGCAAATGATAAATGAATGTCAAATAATAGTTTCACTTAGCCCATTTTTTTTGTATGTTTATTTTCCAAGGAAACAATTGTAGTCGTTTTGTATGTACTAGTTGAGTGACCAGATGAATTTGTTGAAGTCAGATATTGATAGAATGGGTCATTTATTAAAATACCCCTTATAGTTTCATGGATTTAAAAAAACTATCCTATAGTTACATTTTATTAAAACACCACTTATAATTTGCAACACTTCCATTAGATGATAGTGGAAAATAACAGTGTTGACCCTAATATTCATTTAAATAAATTTAATCAAAAGAAATAGAAATAAATATACCATTCTTACCCTTAATAAGACACGGGCAACCACTCTATTGGCTATATTTGGCCAATTTTGTTTTCTTTATAAAAAAGTGTTAAGAGTACTTTTGGAATAAAAAATTATGTGTCTAATGGCAAAACAAGCACTCCTTAATGAAAGGTTGATTAAGTAAATAAGTTGTAAAATATATGGCTTGTTTTAGTAAAATGAAAACTATAAGGTAGGTTTAAAAGTATGTGTGTTCTAGTAAATGACCCTAATAAAAACACATAAGAGTATACAATTGTTTTATGTTTTTAACTTTTTAAATAGGTCATCTTAGTTGGCCAAATAGCTTACAGCTGGACCAAACCAGCTCATGAACACTCTTAATTTTAGCTAAAGTAATAGTCTTATCTCTGATAAATAACAATAGTTTAATCTTCAATAATTATTAAAAATTTATAGCGAAAATATACAATTATTGAAAATATATTGATAATAAAAAAAATACAATAATTACGATTGTTACAAAATGAAAATATATTAACTTAGCCAATAAATAGTATAATCTCAAATAATAGTTTAATCTCTAATAAGTATTATTTACTCAATAAGTTACAACAAAAATACAATAAATACAATCATTAAAATAAAATTAATTTAAAAAATCTAATAATAGTAGTTTAATCTCCATTAATTATTGAAAGTTTTCTATTAAATAACAAAACAAAATAAATTTATACTTAATCATTGAAAATACATTTATCCCAAAAAACAATAAATAACTACTAAAATATAATAAATATTAATTTTAATTTCAGTTGAGAAAAGGAGAACTGGAGAAGAGATGTCGACTGAGAAAGAAAAAAGAAAGAAGAAATTAAGAAAAGAAAGGAAGCAGAAAGGAAAAAAAGAAAAGAAGAGAAATGAAAGGATGGAGAGGAGGGAAGACGAAGGAAGAGGAGGATGATTTGATGCTCACCGGCGATGATAATGGTGACGACAACAGCGGCAATAGATGCAGATTTGAGATCTGAGTTCTCGGATCTTGGATCTTAGATCGATTTCTCTGCAACACCAATAGTCTTCTTCTTCTCCTCTTTTTGTGTTAGATCTTAGATCTGAGTTCATATGTTAGACTAGATCTCAGATCTTAGTTCTCATCTCTACAACTTTATACTGTGAACCGCTGTTTGGGTCAAATGAGTTGATGGTTCGATCACCCGGGTCAGTGATTTTCTGACAAAGTCATGGTTTTGACCCAATAATGGGTTAAGGGTGAAACAGAATCAGTTGCTTGGACGGTTTTCGAGCCGAACAGTCCGACCGTTCGGATCAACGATGGTTAAAAACATTGCTGTGATCGGTCTTACAGGTTAAAATGCGGCTTCAAGTTCAGCTAATATGCATTATGATCGGTCTGAGATCATCGCACTAAAGGATTTTGAATCCAAGGCAATGACCAAACAATTGGAGGCATAATCATTATCAAAAAAATGTCTCGAAAACCGACTTGCAGGCTGAATGTTTTACACCTCTGGTTTGCAAGTCACCAGTTTGATGATGGGTCAAATCATGAGTATTTAATTTATTTCAGTTTTTAATTATTTTATATTATATATAAAAATAATGTTAAAAATTAGGATTTTAGACTGAAAAGGGGCTTTGACAAAAAATAAAGGGGCAAGATGCATGGATCTCAAAAAGTTAACCAAAACAAATATAAAAGTCACCGCAATTCAATTTTTTAAAAAACGACCCTCAACATGAATTGTTTTGGCCATCCGTTTCCGGGTTGATATGATTCAACCATCCGATTTGAACGAGTGGCCCGTTCTGACTAGAAAAATTTTAAAATATAATTAAAATAAAAATGGGCAAAAACTATTGATCGGGTCAATGATTCAACTGCATGGGTGAATAAGTTATTGACCAATTCAATGGTTTTTGTCTAGGGATTGCGTTTGGGGTAAAGCAGAACTAGTAACTTGGACGGTTCTCGAGCTGAATGGTCTAACCATCTAGGTCAACAGTAATTCGAAAACCTTATTGTAATTGGACAATTGAGTACAAAGTTATGGGCTTTGGAAGGTTGTATATCCATTTACTATCTATATATATACTAGCGGTGACCCGTGTATGCACAAGATGCTATATTTCTACCTTTTTATGCGTAGAACAGAAGAAAAATTTACTTTTATTTTTCTAGTTATTGAGCTTCAAACTTTCCTTTTTTATATACCTTATATATTATGAGAAGCACATAAACCAATTGATGGTGGCTCAATTGATACCTTATCTAGTTGTAGCAGAGATTAATAACCAATTGGGTTAGGGCAATGGGTTACCTCCCATTGTGTAGCCCTAAGCCAAAAAATGTGCTAGCATGAGATTAATAACCAATTTAATAAACTAATTTCAAAATTAAACTGATGAAGATAACAAAAAACTCGACTGTCTTACTACATTTTGTTATTAAACCAAAACAATCCATTAAATAAATCTATATTAAATTAAATTAATAAAATTAGGGAAAAACCTAGCGGTGACCTATGTGATGCATGGGATGTTGTATTTCTACTTTTTTATATATTATGAGAAGCACATAAGCCAATTGTTGGTGGCTCAGTTGATACCTTATGGGTTGGGGCAATGGGCTACCTCCCATTACGTAGCCCTATAAAGTCAAAAAATGTGCTTAGCATGAGATTAATAACCAAGTTAAAAAAATAATTTCAAAATTGAACTAATGAAGATAACCAAAAATGCACATTAACTTCTTTCTTACTACATTTTATTATTGAACAAATCTACATTAAATTAAATTAATAAAAACAAAGGGAAAAACCTGAACCCAAGGAAAGGAGCAAAATATAGGGAAAAACCCGATAGCCCAATGAAAGGAGCAATGATTTGTTTAGATTGATTCACTCCATGTACTTGTGGGAAAATTTGGGTTTTTAGACATTAATTTGGGTCCAAGCTAAAGTTCATATTTAGGTTAACCCTTAACCTAACCTAACCCATGTAATTTACAATCTACTTTATTAGAGAGAGCAAAAAAGGGATTAAGAGATATTTAAGAGGAAAATAAGGATTTAATGGGGAGAGGAGGTTTTACAAATATTGACTATTAGGGGGGGGGGGGGGTGTGAGAGAGAGAGAGAGAGAGAGATTTGTTAGAGATTAAATATGGATTTTATGAGATACAATAAAGATCCATGAGATTTTTAACGCTTTAATATAAAAATTAATATGCACATGTGTGAGAAAAAAGAGGAGGAGGTACATGTAAGCTTTGTGGTGGGAGGACCTCACCTCCCTTCTTTCCTCTATATATAATTTAGTTTACAGTTTGGTCTGATTTATAAATTTAGAAAATTAGACTAAACCTGAAAATTTCAATCTGAGGAAATCTCAGACCAAACCAAACCATTTTAAGACTAGACCAAATCAAATTGCCAATTTCGGTTTCCTTCGATGTAGTTTAGTGGTCTAGACCATATAATCAACACCCGAAAATACCAAGTGGAAGGCTATATAGTGTTAGGAGCACATATTCACTCCTACTATCTCTTAATTATTATATAAAATTCCTATATTTTAAATCCTAAATCTTGAATTTGTAAACCTTAATCTAAAACCCTATATCCCTAAATTTTTAAATCCTAATCTTAAACCTTAAATTTCAATTGAAAAATACATTTGGTAGGACACAATTCCTCCAACCACGTAGGAGACAATAATTATATAGTACTATTAGTTGTGACCAATTTATTTGCTTAATTGGAGTTCTGACTAGTTAAATTGCTTATAAGGGCAAATAGGGGTAGTTTAGGGTTTTACAAATATTTAAATAGACATGTGATGTGACAATCACATGGAAATCTTTTATGAAACTAATAACTTATAGAAGGCGCAAAATGAAGTCCAAAAGGGGCATTTGTCAAAAAACAAATATGACCTAAGTTTTTAAATTTAATCTAGTCAAGCTGTCAATTTAGGGTAATTTAAGTTTATTTAAGAAAAATTAAGTTAATTAGGTAAGGTACGTTAACTACATTAATTTTGTAACCATTTACTCATGGGTTGTTATTTTAATTATTTAATAAATCAATTTTGATTTCATAATCAACTGGTCATTATTAATCAATTTTTATTCCTCTTATTACACTGAATTAATTAGAATTATATAGGGATGATCGTTTATGGTCCAAGCACACAAATTAGACCATTAGTATTATACAGGGGTATACACAATTTATATGTATATGCTATATGGTGTGTATATACATTGTCAGCAACCTCTTTCCTCCTCCTAAATTCTCTCTCTCTCTCTTACATACACATACATTCCTAGAGTCTGGATCTGCTTCACCAGTCGCACAATTGAAAGATCTCCCAAATTGGGGTGTTTTTATTCATGGGAGATGTTCTCGAAACATAGTGGGATGTACTGTGAGGAGAAAAATCCTAATTCATGTTCCCAATCACCTAAATATATGTTTGGTTCCGTTTACGTTTCTTGATGGTGTTACATAGGCGCCCCGTCAGCAAATGCCTCATTAATTATATTTGTGTGTATCGAAATTTACAAAATCTATGCGCCTCTTCCATTTCTGGAAGAGCTTCTTGAAACGAGTAGGTGTTTATTGGCATTTTGCTGATATGGTGCCTAATGGCACCTATGTGTCATAAACACCCTCATTAATTGCTTTTCTCGGTTTTGCAGTCACACAAGTACAAAACATTTACTCAATAAACATAAACGGAACCAAACACCCTGTAAATCATCTCCCCCCTAAAATTTCTCCTAAAATATCTCCCCCACCTAAAACTTCCTCCTCAAACACCTTCTCACGTGTCCAATAAACCAACTGATTGTAACATATCTTTCCCTTTCCCTTATTTCTCTCTTTATCTATCTATTAAAATATTAATATTTAAGTTAAAATATTGAAATAAGATGAGTTAAAATTATCTAAAATAAGAGTAATAAAAATTAATAATTAATTAAAAATTCAGTATAATTATAAATAATATTTTAATATTATATTTGTAAAATCTATCTCTCTCCATGTAAAACTACCAATTCTGATATATAAAGCTTTAGAAAAATATCTTAAAAATAAATATTAGAAACACTATTAATTTCACTATAAATTAACATCTTTTGTTTAAATATTATTTTATTATTAATTAAATATTTTTTCTGTTGTATTTTCAGAAAATTTCTATTAAAAGTTTTTGTTATATACATTCTTTCTCTAAATTATATAAAAATTTTACAACTAATTTTACAAAAATATTTTCTATAACATAAATTGTCTCCTTTGTCTTATAACTCGATTGTTACGAACTCAATTTTTTGAAGCATTACAGACTAGATCAAATGGATTAGGTTGGTTGTTTCCCCAGTTTTGTCAGTTTCTGAAAAGAAGAAGAAAGTTTAAGAAATGAACCCGGGGCCTAAAAATGGGTCGAGTTATTTGAACACCCAAAAACGTCCAATTTAATTTGTTAGCTTCAATTACCAAATCATACCAAATTGGACCAATTTGGTTTGATCGGTCCAACCCAATTATGCAATTTTAGAAACAAAAGGGATAGGGTGAAGTTATTTTAATATTCAAAAACTATCATCTAGCTTCAATTAGGCCTGTCAACGGTACCTGTAAACCGGCCCGGCGACCTGATGCTATAATCTCGGATTTGAATGAGTTAATTGTCATATGGGATCGAATTTGAATGTCAGAAATAGAATCTGATTAAAAATCGGATCAAACTTGGATTCACCCCATCTCATAAAAATCCGGGTCTGATATATTTATAAGGTTAAATCTCTTAAACTATTCCTACTGTTTATGTTTTCCTACAATTGTCATCGTGCTTAAATTGAGACGAAAAATTTGATTTTAAGATTTTATCCTTCGTCAACTCTCACTCAGATCTGCCGTTGCTGTGAAACCTTTCCCAGCCTTTTTGTCTGCGTTTTCTCCCGGTTCGCTCGAAGTCAATGGCTATCTCTTTTACCTGGGCTTTATCAAAGCCGCCCATGCTGCCAAAGCACAGGAGCACCACCGACGACTGAGCTTTCGAGTGTTGAACATTCTTCAATATCTAAATTCCTATAAATTCAAACCGAATAATAGACTCAGAAGCGCTTTCCACGGAAAGCTTTCAGACTCCTAATACAAAGCCAACATCCACAAATAGAGTGACAGAAAGTCGGAAAACGAGATGTTAGATTCAGAAGGTTGTTGAGAAAGAGATCGATTTTGGTAATTTCCCACCAAGAAAAAAAGGAAAAGGGAGATTACTTTCATGATCGGAGAAACACCTAATGGTTTAAACAGATTTGTTGTAATAAGAATCTCAGCGACAACGCGGATTGCAGAGTACAAAATAAAAAATGTTACGATTACAATCACTGAAGATGACGGAAACCTGGGAAAGAGGGTAGTTGGAATTGATTTGGAATGTATCGGAGTATGTAGATATGGTCAGAATCTGAAGCTCCCTCCCTCCTCTCTCTCTCTCTCTCTCTCTCTCTTCCTTCTTTTCTTTTCCGTTATTTCTCGGGTGAGATCCCACTTGAGTTACAGAACTTGAGGCTTAATCGATTCAAATTTTCCAACTCTCCTGTGATTCGAACTCAGCGGCGTTTGAGGCTGAAGCCTTCCTGGTTGCAGCGATGGATTCGAACTCAGCGACCTCCTTCTTCTTCTCCTCTTCCCGGTTCCTCCTCTTTTTCGTTTTTCCTCCACCATTGCCACTGTTGAGAGCTGCCGGATCGATTCGCTCTCTCTACAAGTTGCAGCAGCGGAGGCTTCGCCAGTCCACATCTGCCCTGCCATCAGTTAGGAGGCCATCCTGAGAAGAGCGCCACAGAAGAGCGGTGGTTGCAGCGGTTGCGAAGAGAACGAGAGGGGCGCCGACCTCTGCAGTTCTGGAGAAGAGCATCGATTCCGGAGAAAAGAGCCGGAGAAGAGCGGCAGTTCTGAGAGATCTACAGTTCTGGCCTCGCCGGCGTCATGGTGATGATCTGAGTATGCATGCCTTGAGAAGAAAAGGAGAGCGGCGATTCCTGAGAAGAGCGTCAGGGAAAGTAGTGGTTGCAGCGGTTTCAAAGAGAAAGAGAACGAGAGAGGTGCCGACCTCTGCAGTTCCGGAGAATAGTGGCGATCGGAAGGAGAGCGGCGGTTCCTTGAGTAGAGGTACCGCGTGCCATTAATAGAATAGATAATTTAAGAGATTTACCGTATTTATAAATATAAATATATTTTATAGATTTTATATTATATACTTTTATACATTAATAGAATAGATAAAATTTATTAGGAGATCTTTTCCTCAAACCCCCAGTCAGCCAGTGCTAAATTCTAAACCCTCACTCGACACTTCAACAGTTGCAACCGTTTTTTTCTCTCTCGCTTAGGTTTTTTTTCATCTACCGTTTTCTTTTTGACCATACGTTTTCATTTATTTTGAATAAATTATAAATTATTTCAAAATTTTTGAAATAAAAATAAAAATTTTATAGATTATGAAATTGTTTAAAAAGCTTGAATAAAAATTAATGATTATAAATTTTGTCTTAATGATATTACATTCACCAATTGTGCTGAAATAGATAACTTATATTGAAATTGGATTAAAATTCAAAATCCGAGATAATCAATTGGATTCGAACTTGAATTCCCTGCACATAATCCGATAAGATTTCATATCGGAATCGATGCAGCCAACAGCATGTTGAATCGAACACGGATTTAGATGAATCTGATCCGATAACAGGCCTAGCTTCAATTACCAATTCATATGAATTATACTGATCTAGTTTGATGAATTCGACCCAGTTATGCAATTATGCAGTTCCGAAGACATGCAAAAGGAGCCAATAAGGGAAAATGTCACTAAAAATAATTTTGTTAATTATAAAATAACATAATAATAATAAAAAAAATATATATATATATATATAGGAGAGAATAGAGAAAATAAATATTAACATTTATGCTAATAGGCAAGGATGAAGGATGGCAATTCCCCCGTCCCCACTTGGTACTTGTGCTCCCTCCCCAACCCATATGGGTTGGTTACTTTGACATGGACGAGGACAAGGATAAATTCAAATACTCAATCAGGGGTGAGGATGGGGATGGGGAGTGAAGCCCCGACTTTAACTATAATATTTTAAATATTTTTTAAAATATCATTTTTATATTATAAAATTTTAAAATATATAATATATTTAATATTTTAAAACATTATTTGCTTATATGTTTTTAAATAGATTTATACTTGATGATGTGCGACCTAGTCACTCTTAGCTGGAAGGGGTTGCACTCCTACCTGGCGACGGACGAGATGCCTGAGAAAGAGAAGAAGGTGAAGGATCCCGAGGGGACACTTGCCCGGCGGGAACACTCCGATGCTTAAATTAGTAGCAGGAAGAGAGAGAGCAAAAATGAGAGAGCTAGATTCCAGATCACACAAGTTGCAATACCTTTGCTATTTGCGGGTCAGAGCTCTTATATAACGGTGTCCTGATAGATCTGGCATAACCGCCTCTGATTCTCTACCGTAGCCATTACTTGCCAGGGCTGAGCTGGTGGGCGCAGGTAACCGTTGCAGAGTACGGCCCTGCCAGACAAGGGACACCTCTCAGGGCTGGCAGGCACGACGCCGCCTGGCGAGAGACGTGGGTGCAGGTCTCCAGGTTGGGCAGGTACGATTGTTAGACAGGAGATCTTCCCGTGATATGCCGAACTACTCTTCCGGGAGCTGCCTTGTACCGAGCTACCCTGTGCCGAGCTACAAGTGTCGTATCGAGGTGCTTCTACCCGACGTGGCCTACTTAGGTTTGGGCAAGAGTAAATTTATTCTAACTTAGGAGGCTCCCGAGCTCAACCCGAAGTGCCTTCAGCTCGGGATATTCCCGACTTGGGAAGAACCTTGGCTTGGGGTAATCGGAGTGTCATCTTGTAGCGAGGTACCACGCTGGATATTGGCAGACTGGTCGTGCTGAGTTGTCGCTTATGTTGAGTCACGTCCACGTGTCTCCTCATGATGAGGTCGGGCCAAATCACCCTCCATCAATTTCCCCCCACTCCCTAAGCCAGGGGTCCTGACCTAGTGTGGGGAGTTCACGACATGACGAGTGGATTTGGCTCGAAGTCTAGACCATCCAGTCAGATATTTTGTCGGTTGGACCAGTTCGTTGCTCGGCTCAATCAAAGATAACCCGGGTCGCATGCAGTTCACGCGTGGACTTCACGCGATCTATAGACTTTGCGGACGTCAAAAAACGCGCTAAACCGATTTCACCTCGGGGGTCGCGCAGCCGGTTTTCTTGAGAGTCATTAGATCGTCTTGATCTCAACCGTTGAATCTCGGACATAGCGGCTATAAATAGGGGGGACCACAGTCATTTTCTCCGCCATAAGTTCACTAACGCTCGTCTTGAGGTCGCGGCTAAGCTCTTCAGCTTGGGTTTTCCAGTCTTCCATTCTTCCTAGTTCGGTCATCTTCCCTTGGTGAGTCTCCTTAGCCTCTCCTCTTCAGTTCGATTCCAGTCTTTTTAGTTTCGTAGTTAGCTTCCCTTAGTTCATTTTTCAGTTCGTAGCTATGTCAGACCATAGCTTCGACAGCCTCTTAAATGAGCCCGAGGTGGGTGCCCCGGCTCAAGCAGATAGTCTCTTAGATGAGCCCGAGGTGAGCGCCCCGGCTCAAGTAGGTGCCTCTGAGGCACAGTCAGTCTACGAGGTGCAGGAGACCTCGGGTAACCCGGCATCCACCTCTAATCGAGGTTGGATACTAGACAAGTTCGGTCCTTCTACCATGACGGTAGACAGGCTTAGGAGCCTAATAGCTCGGTATAACCTTCCTAGGGAGTATACCTACCACCTTCCTGCGAGCGACTTCCCTTGGGAACACGGTTACGACAAGATCGTGATTTTCGGGGAACAACTCGTGGCCGGACTCCGCCTTCCACTGCACCCCCTAATTATTGAAGTGTTAAATCACTTCGACGTTACTATAGACCAGCTCAACCCGAACTCCATTTGGAACGTGGTCAGTACCATCTCCCTTTGCTTCGACTACGCCCTACCTCTCGACCTTGACATTTTCGCCTCCATACTTTCCATAAAGAAGAATGCTTCTAGCGTTCTCCCCGAGCACATGCGGACTTACTACCTATCCCCTCGCCCAGGCTACAAGCTGCTACACGACCTCCCCAATAAAATCCCGACCTGAAAACGGGATTATTTTGTAGTTTGGAACCCTGCGGGATGGCCCTTCCCTACTCACTGGAGGGTGGCCATTCAGGACTCCAGCATTACGCTAGACTGGGATACAAGGGAGACGCTCCAGTCTTGGGCGGAGTTCGGCTTCGACTACAAGGACTTCATCGCCGAGAACAAGCTCATTGAGACCGGTCTGAGTCCCAGTAGGTCGCCTTGTTTAGAGTTAGTATTTTTCTTCGGTAGCCAGTTTCTACTTCTTGGTAGCATTACTGACGTCGAACTCTGTTGCAGGTCCTATGGGGCGACTTAGTGCAGAGAAACTCTTTGGAAAAATGAAGGGGGGAAAGAAGTGAGCTGCAAAGAGAGCTCGCATTGAATCTCCACGGGCTCCCACTCCCGAGCATGAGCTGCCTGTTGTAGCTCCTCCAATGATTGAATTGGAGGGATCAGAGAACCTCCCACCTTGGGAGCCCGAGATGATTGTGGAGCCCATTCCCGAGACAACTATGGAGCCCGCTCCCGAGACCACTGCAGAGACCGCTCCCATGCCCGCCACTACCTCAGGGAGCGAAGGAACAGCTTGGAGCATCTTGAACTCGTAGCACATCCTTCGGAAGAGCAAAGGGGTTGTGTATGCCAAGGAGGTCTCCGAATGGGCTGAGCTATCGCCTTCTCAGCTCGGAGCTCGGGCAGCTACCCACTCTATGGTGGTAAGTCCCGTTATACTTCAAACTTCTGCAATTGTTTCCTTACTGGTGCTAACTGGCATTCTCTTGGCAGGTGAACTCTATCGTGCACGCCCTGACTCTCCAATCTGAGAGGCACTTAAAGCGAGCTCTGGCTACCGAAGACTCAGCCTGCGCAGCTCACTCTGATCTGAAACTAGCTCGTGGCCATATCCATCGGCTAGAGGGCGATGTGCTAGCTCAGAAAGAGCTAGTTACGTCGTTGATGTTAGAGAAGGAGGAGTGGCAGCGCGAGAAGGAGGAGGTGTTGCGCAGGGTGAAGAACCTTGAGTCGGATAAGGGGACTCTGAAGCGCCAAGTAGAGAACCTCGAAGCCGATGTCAAGGAGCAAACTGATATCCTTCTTGGCGCTATGGAGGAAGCCAAGGTCAAGGCCATCCAAGACTACGTCAAGTCGGAGGAGTTCGACGGGGTGATGGAGGAGGCCTACCGCAAAGGTTTCAAGCTCAGTCGGTGGCTGATAAAGCGCGAGTTCCCGCAGCTCGACGTAAGCGCCATCACCACCTCACGAATCACAGGAGAGATTGCCCGCGAAGCCGCCAAAGACCCGGACTTTGAGGAGGAGGGTGATGACGTTGAAGAGGCCATTGCCACCGATCAGGCCGGCACTTCTGTGGAGGCTCCGAGCGAGAAGTCCCCCAAGTAGTTCGAACGGTCCTTGTACTCTGAGCCTGCGAGCTCAGTTTTTTCTTTCTTTCTTTCCTTTGTAACCTGTCTGCACCTGGGTTACTTAAGTTAACGTTGGTTGTCCCTAACGGGTTCAACCCGCTGTATGCCGGGGCGGGCTATGCATCATAGGGTTCACACCCGAGCTACCTGCGCCTTAGGCATTAAAAGTACTTTGCCTATGCCGACGAGGCGACTAGGTCTTATGTGGTGCCAAGGTCTTTTGTTAGCTCGGCGCTTTAGCCCTTAGACTGAGGGAGCGACTTATAGTCCACTCTCCTAGAGTTCGCCCATGCCAAAGAGGTGACTGGGCGCTAAGGTCCTTAGCTCAGTGTGTTAGCCCTTAGGCTGAGGGAGCGACTTATGGCCTACTCTCTGGAGTTCGCCCATGTCGAAGAGGCGACTGGGCGTCGAGGTCCTTAGCTCGGCGTTTTAGCCCTTAAGTTGAGGGAGCGACTTATGGTCCACTCTCTGGAGTCCGCCCATGCCGAAGAGGCGACTGGGCGCTGAGGTCCTTAGCTTGGCGTTTTAGCCCATAGGCTGAGGGAGCGACTTATGGTCCACTCTCCTCTCCTGGGTCGTTATAGGTAATATTGCCTTAAGTTGACAATATTCCATGCCCGAGGTACCTGCTTCCCTTATAGGGTTTCGAGCTCATACGTTCCTTTCCTAAGCACCCGCTTTACTCGGTAGGGTCCTTCCCAATTTGGCCCGAGCTTACCAACACCGGCCTCAGGTATCATAACTTTATGAAGAACCAGGTCTCCGATGCGGAGGTTCCTCTTCTTGACCCTGGCGTTATAGTACTGAGCTACTCTTTACTGGTAGGCCGCGGTCCTAATATATGCGAGGTCCCGTACCTCGTCAAGTAGCGTGGGAACCTCAATCTCGGCTGGGATGACTGCCTCGGTGCCGTAAGTGAGGTTGAAGGGGGTTTCGCTTGTTGCAGTTTTCACCGTGGTTCGATAAGCCCATAGTACATTGGGCAGCTCGTCTACCCACAGTCCCTTAGCTCGGTCTAAGCGTGCCTTCAGTTTGCATATAATGGCTCTGTTTGTGACCTCTGTCTGACCATTCCCTTGAGGTTGTGCCACCGAGGTAAAATTTTGTTGTATTCCCATATCTTTGCACCAGTTCTGGAATTTAATGTCCCCGAACTACTTGCCATTGTCAGAGATGAGTACTCGGGGTAGTTTGAAATGACAAACTATATTCTTCTAGAAGAAGTTCTGCACATTCCGTGTTGTGATCTTTGCGAGAGGTTCGGCCTCCACCCACTTGGTGAAATAATCAACTGCTACCACTAAGAACCTCCTCTGTCCTGTCGCTAGTGGAAATGGTCCGAGTATATCGATCCCCCATTGTGCGAAGGGTCATGGGCTGGTGAGGTACTTTAGGTCGGCAGTGGGCTAGTGGTGGATGTTGGCGTGCTTCTGACATTTGTCACACTTTCTAACGAACTCGATCGCATCTGCCTTCAACGTTGGCCAATAATATCCCTGTCGTAGTGCTTTCTGGGCGAGGGCCCTGCCCCCCAAGTGTCCGTCGCACAAGCCCTCATGAGTGTCGCGGAGTACGAGCTCGGCTTCGGAAGGTCGCAAAAAGCACAGATAAGGGAGCGTGTATGACCTTCGGTACAGCCGTTCATCTATTATGACGTATTTGGCTGCCTGGTGCTCTACCCTTCTGGCAGCATTACGATCTACAGGGAGGGTCCCGTGTAGCAAATAGCTTGCGAGCGGATTAATCTAGCTCGGTTCTGCTTGTACGACGGGAGTGACCTCCTCTGCCCCCCCGAGAATGCTAGGTCGAGGCAGGTTCTCTGTGTACACGGTTCTCAAAGTGTTGAAGCTTGTGCTGGCCAATCGGGACATGGCATCGGCCTCAGCGTTCTCGGATCTCGGGATCTGTTTGATGAAGTTGGACCGGAAGTTGAGCAGAGCCTCTCTGACTTTGGCTAAGTAGGCGACCATGGTTGGCTCGTGAGCTTCGTATTTACCGATGACCTGGTTGACCACGAGCTGGGAGTCGCTACAAATAACGATGTGTTTGGCTTTTACTTCATTTGCTAGGGTTAGCCTGGCTATCAATGCTTCGTACTCCGCTTCATTGTTGGATGCAGCGAACTCGAAGCGTAGCGCATACTCCAATTTCACACCGCTTGGCCCGTACAGAACAATTCCGGCTCCGCTGCCCTGCTGATTTAATGAGCCATCCACATGGAGGATCCAGGGCTCCTCATCCCAGGTCGGGTTCTATCTAACCAGGAGAGAGGCCGCGGTAGTTGAAGCCTCATTGTGCTCGAGCTCGGCCAACTCAGGGACCTCGGTGCTGAAGGTGCATTCTGCGACGAAGTCGGCTAAGGCTTGGGCCTTGATAGTAGTTCGCGGCTTATACTGGATGTCATACTCGCTGAGTTCGATGGCCCACTTTGTCAACCTACTAGAAACCTCGGGCTTGAGCAAGACTTGCCTCAGAGGCTTATTGGTGAGGACGACGATTGTATGAGCTTGGAAGTACGGACGCAGTTTCTGAGCTACAACAACTAGCGCGTATGCCAACTTTTCAATCTCAGGATACATCGTCTCTGCTCCCTGGAACACTTTGCTAACATAGTAGATGGGTCGTTGGACCCGATCTACTACTTTTGTCAGTACCGAGCTGATTACCTCGTCACTCGCAGAGAGGTACAGTTCCAAAATATCTCCCTCCTCGGGTCGGGTTAACACTGGGATGCTAGCGAGGTACCTTTTGAGCTCGTCGAAAGTGAGCTGACACTCTTCGGTTCATTCGAAGTCTTTGCTTCTCTTAATTGCCTTAAAGAAAGGTAGGCAGCGATCTGCCGATTTGGACATGAAGCGGCTCAGAGAGGCTATGCGGCTGTTCAACCTCTGAACCTTCTTCAATTTTCGGGGTGGTTTCCTATCTAAGATGGCCTTAATTTTGTTAGAGTTGGCCTCAATGCCACGCCTGTTAACAATGTAACCTAAGAATTTACCCGAGGTGACACCGAAAACGCACTTGTTCGGGTTTAATTTCATATTAAATTTGTGCGAAATTTCAAAAACTGAATGCAAATCTTTTATTAAATCATTTGAAAATTGGGTTTTGACGACCATGTCGTCTACATAACACTCTACTCTTTTGTTGATCAACGACTCAAACAATCGGTTTACAAGTCTCTTAAATGTT
The DNA here is from genome assembly GCF_055504915.1 of Nelumbo nucifera. Taxonomy (NCBI): domain Eukaryota; kingdom Viridiplantae; phylum Streptophyta; class Magnoliopsida; order Proteales; family Nelumbonaceae; genus Nelumbo; species Nelumbo nucifera. Next base: position 29,690,855 of record NC_142649.1, read on the forward strand.
GCCCCGACATTTTTCAGTCCGAAGGGCATGACCTTGTAGCAGTGCAGGCCGAGCTCAATTATGAAAGCCATTTTTTCTTCATCAGTAGGGTCCATTCTGATCTGGTTGTAGCCCGAATAGGCGTCTAAGAAGCTCAGCAACTCATGCCCTGAGGTCGCGTCCACCAAACGGTCGATCTTGGGGAGTGGGAAGCAGTCCTTCGGGCAAGCTCAGTTCAGGTCGGTATAATCGACGCACATGCGCCATTTACTGTTAGCCTTTTTTACCAGAGTGGGGTTGGCTACCCAGCTTGGGTAATGGACTTCCTTGATAAAATTGACTGTAAGGAGCTTCCTGACCTCCTCGTCAACTACTCTCCAACGCTCTGGGGCTAGGTTGCATTTCTTCTGTCTAACGGGCCTAACTACAGGATCAGTGTTTAGTTTGTGAGTGATGATTTTAGGGTCTATGCCGGGCATTTCAGCCGCGGACCATGCAAAAATATCTAAATTTTGAAATAAGAAACTTACCAGCTGAGATCACAGAGGCTCCTCAACCGAAGCGCCGATCTGGAGGGTCCGAGCTGGGTCCTCTATTGAAGTAGGCACGGAAACCGTCTCTTCTATGGGTACAGCTCGCTCTTCATAGTGCTCCACAGGCCGCTCCAGCTCGAGGTCATCTGCTACCTTGGCTTTTCCTTTGAGGGCGGCAACATAGCACTTGCGAGACTCGAGCTGATCGCCTCGTGCTACCCCAATTCCGAAGTCCATGGGGAACTTCATGGCCAAATAATAGGTGGAGACCACCGCACGTAGAGCATGGGTGATGGGCTGACCTCACTATGCTGGGCCAGGTGCCGACCTCCATAGGTACAGAAATCCTCCCCAAGGGCCTGACTTCCTCTCCGCTGAAGCCCACCAAGGGAGTGCTTGCGGACTTGAGGTTGCTTTCTTGAAGTTGAAGCTTGTCAAACATTGCTTTGAAGAGGATGTCTGCTGAACTGTCGGAGTCGACGAGGACACGCTTCACCTCAAAATCGTTGATTCTTATCTTCACGACGAGTGCGTCGTCATGAGGGTAGTGGACTCCGCATGCGTCGTCTTCAGTGAAGAAAATCGGCTCCTCCGTCCTTGGTCGCTTTGGGGGATTCTTCCCTTCTCTTTCGACCTCGCGGGCTGAGGTCCTGGCCGCAGCTGAGGTGCAGCCCGCGACGATTGACCCATTGGTGATCATGTGGATTGTCCCCCGAACTAGCCTCTCTTCGGGGGGCAGCCTCTGCGGCTGCTCGCCTTGTCTGCTGCTGGACTCGGGAGCATCTCTGCCTTGCTCGCCCTGCCGACCTGTTTTATTATCATTTTGTACAAAATTTCTTAAATACCCGTGACAGATGAGCTCTTCTATCTCATCGCGGAGGTTTTTACAGCTTTCGGTACTATGACTGTGATCTTTATGAAAGTGACAATACAAATTTTTATTTCTAACATTTGGGTCTCCTCTCAACCGGGGTGGCCACTTTACGTACGGCGCGTCCTTAATCGCCATGAGGATCTCAGCTCGCTTCGCGTTTAGTGGCGTGTAGTTCGACCTTCCAGCTGGAGGAGCTCGGAAAGACTAATCTGGCCTTCCTCCCCGAGGTAGTTCTTTCTTCTTCTTGTTGTCCCCGTGGGTCGAGGACTCACCTTCTCTTTTCCTCTTCTCGGGTGGGTTCTCGCCCTTCTGGTTCATCTCCTCCTCCGTTCTGATGAACTGGTCCGCGAGCTTGAGGAATTCAGTCACATCCTTAGGTCTGTTGACAACCACGTGCCACTTGAACTCCTTGTGCGTTATGCCTCTCTTGGCCGCTGTGAGCCTCACCGCGGGGTCCAAGTTAGGTATCTGCAGACATGCATCGTTGAATCTCTTGATGTAGCTGCGGATGGACTCCCCTTCCCTCTGGACTATGCCGAGGAGGCTTTCTTGGGTCCTCGGGCATCTTTTGCTGGAGACAAAGTGGGAGGTGAAAACCTGCACGAACTGCGCTCAGCTTTTGATTGACCCGAGCGCGAGGTTCCTGTACCACGTGCGAGCTACTCCCTTGAATGCGGTGGAGAAGGCTACACACATGTAGGGCTCGCTTGCCCCGGCTAAGTGCATCTGTGATTGAAAAGTGTCTACATGATCATTCGGGTCGAATGATCCGTCGTATTTGTCTAGGGGAGGTACCTTGAAGTCTTTGGACATTGGGACAGTCAGGAGCTCGGGAGATAGAGGAGATGGCACAGAGAGGAGCGGTGCTGGGCTATAGCTCGACACTAGTGCTGCTGGCCTCTTCTTTGGGGAGTTTGGGCAGGCGCTGGGCTATAGCTCGGCGAGCTCGGTGACGTCTCCGCTGCTTCTTTGTTGTCTCTGCATTAGTGCTGTTGGCCTCTGTGTTGTCGGGCACAGTAAGGCCGGGGAGGGGCTCGGACTGTTGCCGATGGCTGTGGACCGAAGGGCCCTGTCTGTAATCCGCAGCCAAGACCTCAAACTGGTTCTCAACGAGTGGGATCTTGAACTGCAAAGGCCGAGGTGATGTAGGCCTGGTTGGCTGAGAGTCCCCCGAACTGACTACATGCTGCGAGGTGGGGGGAGTGACTTGTCTTTCCTTCCCGCGGGATGAGACCTGACTCCCAAGAGGGTTCTGAGTCTGGGAGGTCTCTCCCCGGCAAGGAGGTTGCTCGCTGCGACGGCGGGGCTTGGCCTACTGCGCAGTAGGGTATCGAGGAGGAACTTGTTGCTGGTTCTAGGGCAGTGGTGGAAACTGCTACTGATACTGGTGCTGATAGACTTCGTGTAACACTTGCTGCTGATACAACTAAAATTGTTGAAATTTTTGCATTTGGGCCTGCATAGCTCGCATGTAGTGCACCAGGTCTTCAAGCTGGTTTTGACCGGTCACCGGAGGTACAATGGAGGGTTCAGCGAAAGTTGCTCCTACTGTTGAAGGGAGTGGAACGTTCACAGGTGCCATTACCTGAGGCATGTTCAGAGTAGGAACTCCGTCTACAGAGAGGGGGACCGTGAATTGTCCAATACATACTGTTGGGACCTGAAGTTGTTCCCCAGTGGTATTCATTTCTGCACTACGTCCGGCGTTGCTGGAGGAAGCCATGGAAACCGAAGTTGCAAAGTTTGGTGGAAGAAGGCTTTTCGAAGCATTTCCCACAGACGACGCCAATTGATGATGCGCGACCTGGTCACTCCTAGCTGGAAGGGGATGCGCTCCTAGCTGGCGATGGACGAGATGCTTGAGAATGAGAAGAAGGTGAAGGATCCCGGGGGGACTTGCCCGGCAGGACTTGCCCGGCGGGAACACTCCGATGCTTAAGTTAGTAACAGGAAGAGAGAGAGCAAAAATGAGAGAGCTAGAGTGCAGATCATGCAAGTTGCAATACCTTTGTTATTTGGGGGTCGGAGCTCTTATATAGTAGTGTCCTGTCAGATCTGGCATAACCGCCTCTGATTCTCTGCCGCAACCATTACTTGTTAGGGTTGAGCTAGTGGGCATAGGTAACCGTTGCAGAGTACGGCTCTGCTAGACAAGGGACACCTCTCAGGGCTGGCAGGCACGACGCCGCCTGGCGAGAGACGTGGGTGCAGGTCTCCAGGTTTGGCAGGTACGATTGTCAGACAGGATATCTTCCCGTGATACGCCGGACTGCTCTTCCGTGAGCTGCCTTGTACCGAGCTACCCTGTGCCGAGCTGCAAGTGTCGTATCAATGTGCTTCTACCCGAGGTGGCCTACTTAGGTTTGGGCCGGAGTAAATTTATTCTAACTTAGGAGGCTCCCGATCTCAAGCCGAAGTGCCTTCAGCTCGGGATATTCCCGACCTAGGAAGAACCTTAGCTCGGGGTAATCGGAGTGTCATCTTGTAGCGAGCTGCCATGCTGGATCTTGGCGAACTGGTCGTGCTGAGTTGTCACCTATGTTGAGTCACGTCCACGTGTCCCCTCATGATGAGGTCGGGCCAAATCACCATCCATCAATACTCATTTTAGCTCAAATAGATTTTAGTTACGTGATAAACAAATTTGAAGTAATGAATTGTTTTCTTCCTGATGACAAGAATTTGGGGATTTGGGTCCCTGATTGAAAACCGTACCCATTGGGATCGGGGATGGTGTTCAATTTTCTCTCCAATGGCAATTAGGGTTAGGGACAGTAAGTTCCTTAGAAATCATGGTTGAGGATGGGGAGTATGACCCCCGGCCCAAACATAATGCATTGTCATTCCCAAACCAAGCCAATTACTTCTATTTAACTTAAACTTATTTTACTTAAATAGATTAATGTGTTAATCATTTGAACGTCTACTATCTCTTGACCAACCTCCCCCTCTACTTAGGCCCAGTTTGAGAACACTTTTAAGAAGTACTTCTTTTAAGACATGGAACCACACATTAAGTGGTTTTTAATTACTTATTGGTGTTTGGTAAAAAAGAGGGTAATAAGTACTTTTTTAAAAAAAATACTTATTTAAAAAGGTGACTTGAAGTTGGCTTTTTTTTTTTCTAGTGTTGAAGATATCTATCCGAGTTGTGTTCGTCTTGTTGCAAGTATGAATATGGAAATTGAGTAGTTCGATGTAAAGACAACTTTTCTTTGTGGTGATTTGGAAGAAGAAATCTATATGGAACAGGCAAAAAGTTTTCAAGTAAAAGGAAAGGAGCACTTGGTCTATAAGCTGAAGAAGAATTTATATGGCCTAAAGCATGCACCTAATAGTGGTATAGGAAGATTGAATCCGTTATGGTGGGAAATGGATAAATGAAAACATCTAAAGATTATGTTTACATAAAAAAGGTTTGCTAGTGGTGATTTTATCATTCTTCTACTCTTTGTTGATGATATGTTGATTTTTAGATAGAAGATTGAAAAGATCAACAAGTTGAAAAAAGGAGCTGAACAAGTCCCTGAAGGACTTAAAACCAATAAGACAAATACTGGACATGCAAATCTATCTTAATTGGTATTAGCCCTATGTGTTTTGATGATAACAAACTCATTGAGAATAGTAATGGATTGAGAAACAAATGTGCAACTATATCAAATTATTTCATCAAATGAATTAAAATGTAGACGACAAACTCATTCAAAGAGTACCAATGATTAGAGATAAAAGTGGATTGTTGTATTATGGGCTGAACTCTCTCCAAATAGTGTGTTCTTTCATGACAAGAAGAAAAAGAAAAAAAGACATCAATCTGTAGAGTCTTAGAGTTTTCTTATCTTTTCGGACTTGATGTAATATGATGTGAAGAATGCATTAAATGGGATATAATTAGACCTATCTCAATTAACCACAACCTTAAAGACCAATGGTTAGATTAGAAAAGGTTCTTAAGCTTTTCCTAAACTCAATAATTGACTAAATTGTGAAAATACCAAGTTTAAATGGCTAAGAAGTTGACTTCTAGACCCCAGGAATTGCTTACCATTCTAAGGTTATCATATCCAATAATCAACTCCCCATAAGGCAATAGTCAACTACGTGTGAGAACTAAGACTAATAATTGACCACATGTGATAGCTGAGCCTATTGTCACCAGTTTCAACCAATTGTTGAGTACTCCAAAGCCAATAGTCAACCATGCATGACAGCCAAGATTGAGTTACAAGTAGTAGTCACAAAAAGGTAGTAATTGACTACTCCAAAGCCAATTACTTCTTAATTCCTCTAAATATCTCAAAACCAATCTCTTAAAATGACTCCTACCTTCCAAGCAATAGCCCCTTAGAGATCAGATACCTAATTTTTGATTAAAAACTCCTAGCTGTGACCAACTCTAAGTCTAACTACAATATAGTATGTGTAGCGCAAGGGCAATAAAATACAACTTCTAAATAAAAGCTCCTTGAGACTGAAACTCTACCTCCAGACCAAGTTCTTTCGTTTGTAAGTACTTCTCCAAACCAGAAGTCCATAAAAAATCATTTGGTGAGTCATTAAAAAGTCCATCTGAAAAAAATAGAAAAAAAAACTCCAATTTAGCATTTCACATTTGCAAGAAGCTATTTTGAATAAGAAAGGACGCTAGTTATTAACCAAACATTAAAGACATTTTTCAAAAAAGAACCTATTTTAAAAAGTTTGTTTTTCAGAAGCCCATGTAGGCCAAAAAGTACTCCCAAAAGCAGCCTTAATTTCACTCTCAACTGTTATTATATTTTCTCTTTTTAGTTTAGGATATTTAGTTCATGGTTTTTAAAAATGAACCGGTCAGGGGTCTAGTTACCGGTTCAAACGGTCTGACCATTTGACCCGAATGGTCGGTCTGTTCTTACAAAAAAATAAATAAAATTAGAAAACGGTCAAACCGTTTGAACGGTTAATCAGCCGGTTCAGCGGTTTGCTGACCAAAATCAACGGTTTTGAGGAAAAAAATGGTTTTGGAGGAAAACAGAACCGGTCAAGTGACCAGTTCCCGGTTTTTCTGATCCGACCATCGGGTCCAATCCGATTTTGAAAACAGTGATTTAATTAAAGCATTATTCAACTTTGAGTCGTTTAACGAATGAGATACCATAGCTAAGTAGTTTGGATTGGTAATGTAGTTTTTCAATGTAAATAAATTCCCACGTCTCAACAAGGGATTCAATATCCATTCAATCATCATCTTCATCTAAGCCTCGTCGGAAGGGCCCCGTTACACAAGTCATGTTTTGCCATTTCGTTCTGTTGAAGTGTTGAGTGCCTTATTTATCTGGCACTTAAATCCTTTCTTATTACTTCTACCCAGCCCTAGATATAGCCTCTTCGAATTGTAACAGGTTACTTTTCCTAATAGGTGCTGAAGATAATCTTTATATTATGTTTGAACTCACAAAATCCAAATTTTATGAAATGATATTTTTCTTTTGATCAATAACAGAAACAGATTCACTCACTATTAAGAAAAATAGTACGAACGAAAAGAATTAAACAATAGCATTTTGGAAAATTTTCTTTGCCCAAAATCCAAACATACCCAGAGGCTAAATTACAAATAGTTAGAAATTGAACAATATAGGAATAGAAGTTTACTGAAGAGAGAAGAGAAATTTATGCTAGAAAAGCTCTAACAGAGAAGGACCTCTTTCACAGAGAGAGAGAGAGAACATAAGCTGACCAAATGGTAAACCCACACCTTAAATGTACAGTAGTTCTACTTCACAGCTTAATGGTTCTACCTCTGCGGTTAACAGCTTGGAGAGAGATGAACTGTCCACAAGTCTATATCTCCATCTGGTTTGCAGCTGGGGAAATCTATAAATTAAAATCCATTCAATGGATGCCATATTTAATATAAATTCTTTTCAAAATTTATTAACCCAATTTAACACGAAATGGTGAAACATTAGGACTATCGGGATAAAAGCCAATATATGAGAAAGTTGGAGAGAATAAATATTGTGCAAATTAAGTATAAATGTTGTCTTTTTTCCCCCTGTATTTTAAAAGATGTCCTACTTGGGATGAATATATTAAGCCATAGTTGCAATTTCCAACCCAGGCACAATACTATCTTAGCCCTTGATTGCATCCCCTCCCCATCCATCTACATTGACCGGCGTCAAGCCAAGAATAAGAAGAAAGAAAGAAAGAAAAACGAATGTTGAAGTTTTTTTTACAAAATTTAATTTTATAATCTCATTCTAAGTTCTCAGTCCTATTTCTTTCTTCTTCTTTCTTTTACTGCTTAATATGGCCAACCATCTATAGCTCCATGATGTATTTCCAGGGTTGACTCTTTTTCTGCTGAAGATCTAAAAGCCAATCCAAGAACAGGCTCCAAAGGTCAGTAGACGCCATTGGCATAATCTTGCAATATGGATCAGAATTCTCCCTGTACTCCCTTTACTTCAATGTGAAATACCAGGATCCAGGAATTGCATTAGTCACCCAGAGATCAGATCCTATCTTCTTCCAGGTCTTCATTGACCAGGAATGCTGAGGTACAGAAGAATCCAAGATTTAGTTGGGGTTGTTTTCATGTTCCACTATTTTATCCACTGAATTCTGCTCTGCCCATACAGCCGCATCCAGATATCCAAGCTCAAATAGCCTGTCAAGAACATAATCTTCTGCTGGCTCCAATGCCCACTTAAAAAGCTGAGAAGTATAAAATAAGTAATGCTTTTGGTGCTTCTTTCTAAAATATGAGAATGTAAACAATGGTTTGAATTATTAAGGAATCACCTCTCTGGGGCTAGCCCTATTCTCTGGGTTGCAATCTGGACTAATCCCAATTCCTTTCAATCCCAATCTATCAGCTGGGAAAGCACAAACACGAACCTGCAAATCAAAATAACCATGAAAAACCTGCCACAACTGGATAAATTTTAAGTGCAAAAGCTACACATCAAACTTTAAAGTATTTTTCATTTTAGCACTGTCAAAGAAGAAACTTCACTAATATTTAAAAATAGTCTCATCCTTTTCATAAACCATCATGTTTTTCTCCAACAGTCCATCTTCAGTTCCCATCCAAGTTCTATGTACTTCATCAAGAATGCATTGGATTCAGAACCTGTTACGATCCATTTGTCCCACATTGGTAGTATGGGATGCTAATGTGAGATATCCCACATCGGTAGTATGGGATACTGTTGTGTGGTATATATGTGCTTGGGTTCCCTCCCTCTAACAGTTAGCTTTTAGGGGTGAGTTCTCCTAAGGCACGTATCAGAACTGTTAGCGTAGGGGTATTTCTGTCTTTATACTTAGATTAAGGTTGCTGATCTGTAATATTGTGTTAGAACCAGTGCTCCTTACTTAAATAAGGGCACATATGTCTTTTCCATTAATTTTAATAATAAAAGAACATGTCTGGCCGAATGGGAGTTATGTTCTTTGACTTCCAGTTCGAACCAGATTTTCTTCTTTTCTCTCTCTCTTTCTTCCACCTTTCTACCTCTCTCTATGCGACTGATCTCAGACAAACAGAACTCCAAGGCAGGCCGAATCATAACATGGTATCAGAGCCACTCGAATCTGCCTAGATTTCTGTCTGCCTAGATTTCTATTCTCTGCGCACCCTATCTAGGGTTTCTCTTGATTTTCCTGCATTCAACTGGAGATAAGGGAAAGGGCTGAAAAGGAGTGATCGCCCTCTCCCCTTGGAGGTTTCTATGCCTCCAGTCGTGTCTTGTGTGGTCGGTTGCTGTGGTTTCTAAGATCGCCCTCCCCTAATCGATGAAGAGAAGAGGGCCGATCTGTGTGGTGTAGTGGCTGTCTTGTGTGGACTGATTTTCTGCTCGTGTGGTTGTTCCTTCAGTGATAAGGTAAGAGATTTCTGTGCATGATTTCTGTTGTGGATCAAATAGGAAGTATGTTTCAGATCATATGCTGGGGTTTCAGACAGTAGTGTGCTAGGGTTTATGCTGTTTTTGTGTATTTCGAAAGAAGAGTTGTGATCATATAGTGGTGAGATTTCAGGTAGTCGTAGGAGTAGGGTTTGTGGTGTAAAGAGTACACTTTTCAGCAACAAGTGTTGAAATCAATGTGACGAGTGTGATCTAGCCGTGTGCAGTGTGCAAAACTCAGTGGTAATAGAATTCAGCAAGTGTGCAGAATCGGTGATAACAGAATAGGAGATAACAGTGATTGTAAACCTAATGTGATGGTGCCTACAGACTACCTGAATGTTTAGATGGCCTCTATTAAACTAGATTGAGAGAATTATGTGCCTTGGGCTAAATCCGTCGAAGTCTTTCTGAAGGCAAAGAAGAAGGTAAAACATATAAGAGAGGAGAAACCCTCCACTGACTCTCACGAGTATGAAGTCTGGGAGCAAGAGGATGCTCAGATCATCACATGGTTATGGAATAGTATGGAACCCAGGATTAGTGTAAACTTCATGTTTCTTGACACTGCCAAAGATGTGTGGGACCATGCGAAGAAATTGTATTTGGGTCAGGACAATACAACCAGAGTGTATCAGCTGTATCAGGAGTACTTTAATCTGCAACAGGGCAATCAGAGTCTTGAGGAGTACTATACCAGTATGAGAAACATACGTAATGAGTTGAATGTCTATCACCCTCTCACTTCTGATGTCAAGATTCAGCAACAACAAAGAGAACAACTTGATGTGACTAGATTTTTGGTGGGACTGAAATCTGAATATGAACCAGTACGGGCTCAGATACTAGGAGGATCAGCTCTCCCCTCTTTAGAAGAGGTATTTGCTCAACTCCGGAGGACTTCTATTGGATCTACTGAGAATTCTAATATCTCAGATAGATCTGCTTTTGCTGTGTTGAGAGGCCGTGGTGCTAGAGGTGGAGCTCGGGGAGCTCAGTCTGGCCGTGGTGGTAGTAGTGGTTCGGTGTATGGCCGAAGTGGCAATGGTGGGCCTACTTATAATCGTGGTGGTGGTCGTACTAGGGGCAGAGATTCAGGAGGAGGTCTACATGGAGCAACCTCCAGGGTTTGTTGCTCAGAGGGAGGATGGTAAGGTGTGCAGACTAAGGAAGGCTATATATGGGCTTAAACAGTCTCCTCGAGCATGAATTGGTAGGTTCAGTGAGGTAGTAAAGAAGTTTGGTATGAAACAGTGCCAAGTTGATCATTCTGTATTCAGTCATGACTCTCCAGGAGGAAAAATACTGTTGGTAGTGTATGTAGATGATATTGTTATTACCGGGAATGATAACATGGGTATTGATAGGCTGAAGACTTATCTACAGGATCATTTTCAGACAAAGGATCTTGGTAAACTAAAACATTTCTTGGGGATAGAGGTAGCAAGATCTAGGTATGGTATTAATCTGTGCCAGAGGAAATATGTGCTTGATTTTGCTGGAAGAAACAGGCTTGTTGGGTGCTAAACCAACTAAAACACCTATGGACACAAATACTAGGCTAAGCAGTGACATGGGTGAAGTGTTTGAAGACCCTGACAGATACCGACGACTTGTAGGTAAACTGAACTACCTAACCATTACTAGGCCAGACATCTCATTTGCGGTTAGTGTGGTGAGTCAGTTCATGCAGAAACCTCTGATTCCTCATTGGAATGCAGTTCTGAGAATTGTGAGGTATTTAAAAGGGGCTCCAGGTCGCGGTTTGATATACAAAAGTGGCGGAAAACTTGAAATAGAAGGGTATTTTGATGCTGACTGGGCCGTTTCTATGTCTGATAAGCGGTCTACCACAGACTATTGCACTTTCCTGGGAGGTAACCTGGTGACATGGAAAAGTAAGAAGCAAACAGTCATGGCAAGAAGTAGTGCAGAAGCAGAATATAGGGTTATGGCGCATACTGCTTGTGAATTAGTGTGGCTAAGGAACCTTCTACAGGAAGTAGGGTACAACATCAATACTCCAATGAAGCTCTATTGTGACAATTAGGTTGTAGTTCATATTTCTTCTAATCCGGTGTTTCATGAAAGAACCAAGCACATTGAGGTTGATTGTCACTTTGTGAGGGAGAAGGTGCTGAATGGAGAGCTAGACACCGCATGTGTTAATACAAGAAACCAGTGGGCAGACTTATTTACAAAAGGCTTGAGTCGGGTTAGAGTGGACTACATATGTAACAAGCTGAGAGTATATAATATATACTCACCAGCTTGAGGGGGAGTGTTAGCATAGGGGTATTTCTGTCTTTATACTTAGATTAAGGTTGTTGATCTGTAATATTGTGTTAGAACCAGTGCTCCTTAAATAAGGGCACATATGTCTTTTCCATTAATTTTAATAATAAAAGCACATGTCTGGCCGAATGGGAGTTATGTTCTTTGACTTCCAGTTCGAACCAGATTTTCTTCTTTTTTCTCTCTCTCTTTCTTCCACCTTTCTACCTCTCTCTACGTGACTAATCTCAGACAAACAGAACTCCAAGGCAGGCCGAATCATAACAAGAACCATACAACCAATATCGTTGTTTTCAAAACTTTATAATTCATCTTTGAAGCTACTTAATGCAGTTCACTTCCACTGGTTTCAAACCCATGAAATAGGTATGCATATTACTGACCAAGATCAAATGTTAAGACATGAAACAAGTAAATGAATTAGAGAACCAATTTGTGTTTATACTAAGGAGATCAACCATGAAATCTATCTTTCTTTTGAGATAACCATAGAAAATTTTCATATGGTGTTCATTTATCTAGAGAAAGCATATGATAGAGTCGCTAGAGGGATTAGATGGTAGGTCTTGAAAGAAAAAAGGGTCCTAAATAGGTATATAGACCTAATTGCGGATATGTATGAGGGTGCAAAAGATGAGTTTGGCAGAAATGAGTGGAAAAAGTTGTAAGGCCAACTATGCTGTATGGAGCAAATTGTTGGGAGTTGAGAAACAAAGGAGAATGCCTCAAGAGGATGGGATGGCTTGAAGAGATAAAAATAAAGGGGGATTGGAAATAGGGAATATACAAAGGAGAAACACTGCTTTGCTAGGGAAGTTGTGGAGAATACCTCAAGAGAGACAAGTTATGGGCAAAAGTCATCGCGAGTATACATGGTTGGGATATTAAATTTAGGGATGCAGGAGCATTGGCAAGGGCAAACCGAGCATCTCAATAAAATCCTACCACTTTTCCTTCCTTTTATTAGATATAATCTTTGGAGTGGCAAATGGTATTAAATTTAGGGAACACAAATGGTTGGGATCTTCTCCTCTAAAAGAACAATTCTCTTCTCTTTATGCCCTAACTTTCTTTGAAAATGAACCTATATCCAAGTTCCTTGTTTCTTCAAATTCTAGCAATGGCATAAGCTGGGACTTAGGATTCAGGAGGGGTATAAGAGACTCTAAGCTTCAACGTGTGATGAGTGTGCTCCAATTATTGGAGGAAGTATCCCTTGATCCTTCTAAACTGGATGGTCGAATATGGACTTGTACTCCCTTTGACTCCTTCTGCTTCATTCTTTAGAGCTCTCCCTCCATTAGTTCTTTGCCTTATTTCCCAACTAAGGAGATCTAGTGCAAACCTATTCCTACTAGGATTGGTGCATTTTATTGGGAAGTGGTCCACGAAAAGATTAATACTTGTGATGTGTTTCAAAGAAAGCACAAAAAATGGAGTTTATCCCCACACTAGTTTGTCTTCTGCAAAGCTAACGGTGAGACTGTTTACCACTTACTCATTTCTTGTAATTTTACTGCATCTATTTGGGAATGGTTCCTCTCTTTCTTTGGATGTAAGTCGAATTCTCCAGTTGATGTGCAAAGCCTGTTTGTTCCAACTTTCTTTCCGTGCCCAAATAAGAGGGGAAGATAAATGTGAAGATGCATTAATGCGACAATGTTATGGACGATATGGGAAGAAAGGAATTCAAGAATTTTCATGGAAAAAGAAAGAAGCAAGGAAGGATTGATTGAAATAATAATGATCAGGGTTTCCCATTGGATAAAGTCTTTAAACATCTTCTCTAGTGTTACTACAGATGACATCTTTAGAAATTGGAAGGAAGTGGCAACTTCTACTCCAAACAAGACTGGTACTATTTATCTTTGGTCACCAGGGTTTATCAAGCTCAATTTTGATAGTGGAAGCATGAGAAACCCAGGACCATCAGGAATCGGTGGTGTATTTAGGGATGAAAAGGGCAGAGTTATTGCCCTATATTCAGGGCTGATTGGGGAGGGAGATTCTCTCAGAGTTAAGGTTCTAGCAATGATGGAAGGAGTGCAAAGGGAGGACTTTGAATGTAAGGAAATTAATAGTGGAAGGGAACTCACAATTGGTGGTAAACTGGCTTTGAAGTGAGGAAATGAAGATGTGGATCTATAATAGTGAGAAGAAAAAGTTCAGGTGGTTAACAAGGTATATGGAATTCTCCTTCAGTTGGTGCAAGTGTAGTGCCAACTCCTTTGCAGATCATTAGCCAAACAAGGGGTGGGTCGACAAGATCTATTATGGGCACAATAAGAAAGGGGTGTTGTCAAGAGGAAAGATAAGCTCTTTTATCTCTCACTGTCTTTATATATACATTTACTCTTTGTACCATTCCATTTTCCTAATCTTAATGAAAGTTTACAGTTATTGATAAAAAAAAGAAACAAAACGCCCAAAAAAATGTGTAGAAGAAATGCATAAGCTTAGATGGATGAGTGGAAAACTAGAAAAAAATTGGGGTCACAAATAAATTCATTCAAAGGAACCTAGGAGTAGCTCAAATAGGTGATAAAATGAGATAAATTAGACTAAGATTGTTTGGCCACATGCATAGAAGACCATTGACAGCACCTATTAGAAGTGATCTATTGCAAGTTGAAAGGGCTAGAGGGACTAGTGAGTTAGTTTTCATTTGTTTGTGTAATGTTTGGGGCATCTTATCAGATGTTTCGTTTCTCATGATACCTTGTCCAAAAGTGTGAAGTGCCAATAATTTTTGTTAACTCCAAGTTTTGCCATTTCTAGATACATTAGTTTTGAGGTGTACTGGTAAAATTGCTCATTACATGTTTTGAAGGTGGTAACTGGCAATTTGAGCAGTAAATGAATGACTTAGTAGCATTCAAATCCATTTAAAATCCATTCAGAATGTTTTTGTTTTTTTTTTTTTTTTGATAATTGAAATCCATTCAGAATGTTGACAAGTGATTGAGAAGCTTCCAAGAACAATTTGGGTCTTGCACATTACTTAGTGATGAATGTGGAAGCAATCATTTGCTTGGACTTAACACAAGGAAGTGCTTTAAGATAGGACCTCATGTTTTGAAAATTTGGATGTCATCATTCGGATTTCAAGACACTTAGCAAGATATTCCAATTTCTTGTTTCTTCTAGGAAAATAGGATATAGAAGGATTTCCCATTTTGTACTACTAATAAGAAACTAAGAATTAAATAATAATGCCAAATAATTCAAAATTATCTCAAGAAATACCGTTTGGGATGCAGATGTTGGTGGCATAAATAAGGTCAAACCCCCATCAATGCAAAGTCGATTACGGAACATAGTCGCAGGCCTTGGTGCAAGATACCTGCAGTCATTAGCTCAACTTCATCAACTATGTAGCATATAGAATTGCAGAAGATAAAGTCAAGCATTACATACCCTGGGATGAAGGAGGATGTTACAACTGCATCAATGAGATCCTCTCTGGAATCAAATTGATCCACGAGTAAGCCCCTCGGCCTCCAAAGTATCTGGGTTACAGCAACTACAGCAAAAAAAATGATAAGGAAATTTACATAAAAAGTCAAGAAAAAGATCAAAATTATAGGCTTTCTGTGTGCTTGGTTAAGTGTAAAAGGGCTTTCAATGGTGTCCAGATTTTATCTTTTTTGCAAGCTGGACCTTTCTTTCACTGATTTCTCAGGTCTCTTGTATATTCCCAATGTACAGCTCCTTTCTTTTGCAATATAATACCTTACCTTCTTCAAAAAAAAAGGAAAAAGAAAAGAAAAACAACAACTATTCTCAGATACAAATAGTCTCCATTATTCTACTGATTATAAATAGGAGATATATTCTATATTCAGGCATTCAGTAACTGCTCCCATATGATTTAAGCAATATTATTGACTCGTAGTTAACGTTAAACTACTAACTAGAATGAAGTACCTTTAGTTTATTTACAAACAACAATGCCAAACACCCAAAGACTTGAGACTTTTAAAGAGAACAGATAAGATAATTCAATCAAGTGCACAAATCTTTGAACAAGTAGATGTTATAATTTGGTTTAAGTATAACCTATGGTACAGTACCACAATACAAGTATAACAACTCACACGCTAAATTGTTTTGTAAAATGTACTTAATATAATTAAAGGAAAAGTAAATGGTACAGGTTATAAGACATTATATCTCTTACAGTACATTTTCTATGTCATATGATATTATCGGTTTTTCTTTTTTTTTTTGGCGGGAGGCAATAATGCAATATTATCTAAATGCTATAGCAATCACCAACACCATACAAATAGTTTATGTAAATATTCAATCATCACAATATGTCCACAAATAAGCAACTGGACTACTTAAAAAACGTTTTCCTTGCACGCCTAATGGAAATTGCTTGTAGGTAGAGGCGGGAGGCATAAGCCTTTGTCAGGATGAGGCGTACGCCTCAAGCCTCGAGGCGGGAGGCATAGCTTGAGGCGTTAAAAGGTGTAAACCTCAAGTATCAATGATTCTTTAGCGTATATATATATATATATATATATATATATATATATATATATATATATATATATATATATATATTTGATGCAATTTTATAGTTCAAAATATATGGAAGAAACACTTCAATAATTTCGAGCCAAATAAATAAAAAGTAAAATGAAAAACCAATAGGGGAAATCAAGTTCTATTAGTTTCTCGTAGTGTTTTAGGAGAGTTCAATGCAAAAAGGGCGAATCAAGCTCTTAGTTTCTCTTGGATATATCAAGTGAGTTTTCTTATTATTATAAATCTAATATTCCAGGTTTGTTATTTTTCTCATTTCTTTTCCTAATGGATTTATTTTCTTTTTATTGATTTTTTTCCATAGATCAAATTAACTAAGTTAATTAATTTTATTCTTAAGCTTTGAGGCTTACACCTCACCTTTTTGGGCCATTACGCCTCAACTACACCTTTAGACTTTTAAAACCTTGTTCTAAAGGTGTCACATAAGTACCTTATGACCATGTTCTATCATACAGTCCTTCACAATGAAGTAAACAGTATGGACCCAAGAGCCATACATCCAACAACCCCCTTTTTGAAAGAGACAAGGTAACTATTTCATTAATAAAGGAAACAGAATATACAATATGCCCTTTGTATGAAAAAAGACAAGGTAACTATTTCATTAATAAAGGAAAAAGAATATACAATATGCCCTTTGTATGAAAAAATACCGCGTACAGTGTAGATAACACTGATGTGGACCCCCCACTGCTGTGGTCCCCACTGTGTTCGTATGGCAGCATAGCATATGTTTTGTTTGTTGTTATTGGTAGTTATTGGTATTTATTTCAGTTTATTAGTTTATTTGCCATGTAAGCAATAAGGGCAATTCAGCCATTTTACAATTCTCCCACATATATAAATCCCTTCGTGTGCTTCTTCTTTTCTCCCTCTCTTCTTTTCTTCTGAAATCTCTCCTTCTTTTTCTTTCGAATTCAAGACTGATTGTAGTCTTGATCGACTACTTGGTATTAGAGCAAGGATTAGGGCTTCTCATGTGAGTCTGATCCAGCCAACCACATGAGAGTTGCCTAGGGCTGGAAGATTAAGAGGATCCCTTTTCTGCTGATTCTTGGAGGTTATCAGAGACTGTAGCAACTGTCCAAAGAGTGGATTGTGTTCTTGATAATCAGGAAGAATCAGAGGAAGATAAAGAGTCCAAGATCAGTTTCTTTATCAAGACTGAAGGTGGCGATCAGAATTTCTGTTCAAAACCTAAAACTGGTTGCAGAGAAGGAGGTCTTATGTTAGTCTAATTAGATTGACTACATGAGGATTTCTTAGGTTTAGAAGTTTTTCAACAAAGGAGGATCGGCTGATTCTTGGAGGCTACTGGTAGTGTGCGGCTACTACTAAGAAGATTGTAGAAGGCTGGGAGAGTTCCAGTAGTCAGGAAGAATTAGAAAAGGCTTCGGATCCCCAAGATTAGGGTTCTGCATCAGACAGAAGGTGGCGACCAGACATTTTCTTTCATAAAGTAAGTTTTTTTTGCTTGAGAATAACCTTGAAAGAATCATCTTGGTCTATTCTGAGAGGTGAGGCTGGAAAACCTTTTTTTTTCTTTCTAGGGTTTTGAGAGAAAACCCTAAAATTCAGAACTGTTGTTGGTTTCAGATCAGTTTTTGAACTGGCTTCATACAGAATTCTGTTTTTCCTTATTCTTTGGAAGACCTAGGCCGGCTGTTATCAGTTGTTTAGGTGCTGTTTTCTATTACATTAGCTTCAAAAGTTTTTTATTGTTAATTCTTGACCAAGAATGGAGTTCAAGAATCAGGGGGAAGGTGTTTTTGGGACTAGCAATTCTGGTAACATGTCTGAGAATGCCTTTCAGATTACAACTGTGAAGTTTCATGGATCCAACTACTTAGAATGGGCTCAATCGGCCATGATGGCCATTGGGGGTAGAGGAAAACTCAGCTACTTGTTGGGAGATGTGAAAGAACCAACTAAGGAGGACCAAACGTATACCAAATGAGTTCAGGAGAACTATTTGGTTATGACATGGCTGTGCAACTCTATGCAGCCACATATC
This sequence comes from Nelumbo nucifera, assembly GCF_055504915.1. Lineage (NCBI taxonomy): Eukaryota > Viridiplantae > Streptophyta > Magnoliopsida > Proteales > Nelumbonaceae > Nelumbo > Nelumbo nucifera. The sequence continues at coordinate 29,709,005 of NC_142649.1, forward strand.
AGCCGGAACTATTTGTGGGCAAAAATAGCCAAGGAAGTCTGGGATGTCATGAAAGAGACTTATTCCCAACCCCTTAATGTTGCTAGGGCCTATGAATTGAAGTGGGAGGTTAATAACCTTAAGCAAGGAGAGAAACCAGTCTCGGTTTACTTCTCTACTTTGAAATCTTTGTGGCATGAAATTGACTCATAGAAACACTTGAGTGGGAAAGCCAGAAGGATGCATAGACTCATAGAAAGCAAGTTGAAACTAATAGGGTTTTTGAATTCCTAGCTGGTCTAAATCCTGACTATGATATTGTGAGACAGCAAATACTAACAAGGACAGTGTGACCTTATCTCAAGCCTACTCCTTTGTGCATAGCGAAGAGACTAGGAGAAAGGTTATGATGTAGCATCAGCCCTTCCCACCAGCCTTGGCAGCAGTTAAACCTAAGTCCGGGGGTGATATGGAGAGGGATATAAAGAAGGAAGATAAGCAGGATCTAGTGTGTGACATTGCAAGAAACCTAAGCATACTAAAGACACATGTTGGAAGCTGCACCTTCATCTAGTTCCAGCAAAACTGAGGAACAAAAGAGGTAATGCCCATATGGCTGTTAATACCGATTCTGCATCCTCATCGGGCACAAAAGGCACGCCCCTAGACACCTTAGCTGTTGTTCGGGCTGCCCTAACTCAGTTGGAAAAGGAGGTTGGGAATTCAGATCAATCAGTTCAGCCATCATCAGCTCCTTCCACATCAGCCTTTGCTCATTTAGGTACTCGGGCCTCAGCTTACCATGCTTCAACTCCAGGTAACACTGAACATTGTTGGGTAATAGACTCAGGTGCATCTGACCATATGACTAGCTTACCATCACTGTTCACTACCTATCACTTATCTTCTGGTAGAGATAAAGTGTCCATTGCTGATGGTTCCCTTGTTCCCATTTCTGGCAAGGGAGACATCAAGTTGTCTAATACCATTTCCTTATCTTCAGTTCTGCATGTTCCTAAGCTTGATACTAACTTGCTTTCAGTCAGTAGTATTACAAAACATCAGAATTGTTCAGTAACTTTTTTCCCTGACCGATGTATTTTTCAGGACTTGGAGACAAGGAAGGTGATTGGGACTAGCCGTGAGACGAATGGGATTTATCTGCTTGGAGAGAGTTCTCATTGGGAAGATCGTGAAGATAGGAAGTCTTTTGTTTCTCAGTCTGTTAGTCAGGTTATGCTTTGGCATAATCGGTTAGGTCATTTATCCTTTCGATCTTTGAAGAGTTTATTTCCAAATTTGTTTGAGTCTGTTCAGATGTCAAATTTGAGATGTGAGAGTTGTGAGCTTGCAAAGCATTGTAAAACATCTTATTCCTTGAGTAATAAAAGAAGTAGTAATTCTTTTGATGTTGTGCACACCAATGTTTGGGGCCCATATCACATCCCTTCTATGGGGGGATACAGATATTTCTTGTTGTTTGTTGATGACTATACCCGTTTTTCTTTTTTTTTTTTTTTGATCAATAACACTTTCATTAAATCATCAATATAAGATTTACAAGAGGAAGACAAACACACTTATCTTCCAAGAGCAGCAAAGAACCTCAAGAAAAGGAAAAAAAGAAAGAAAAAAAAACACTATAGTTACAGCTTAGCCCAAAACAATGAATCCCTTTCTGCCCCTTGTTTAGCTAAACCGTCAGCTAAGGAATTAGCCGATCTTTTAACCCGTGTCTTAACTTCCATCTCCCGCACCAGCCACTTGAATTTCCACCTCTCATTATTGTACTTCCATAAGCTTGCCTTGTGACCCCAGGTCATCTCCCTTCAATTATGAGTTTCCTGATGTTCAACTCCTTAGCTTTCTGGACTCCTTCCATAACTGCAAAGATCTCAGCTCTAAGGGAGTCACCCACTCCAATTGGGCCTGAGAACATGGCAGAAATGACCCCATTTTCATCCCTAAAAACACCCCCAATCCCCGATTGTCCCGGATTTCCCCTACAACACCCATCAAAGTTTAATTTCACCCCACTTGGTCTGTGTGCAAATTGGAATTTCACCCCACTTCCTCAACATGTCATCCACAGTGTAATCTGTGAAAAGCTCCAAAGATTTCAGCCACTATACCGCCCTAATATGTATGATAGCCCTCAGATCTGCTGCTCCTCTCTGAGCTTCTGAGAATATCCTGGAGTTTCTTTCTTCCCAAAGTGTCCAACATACTGCAGCCCTTAGTCCTCTCCACATTGTCCTTCCCCTTTTTATCCGCCACCTGAAAAAAGAAGGGGAAAAAAGGCCTTGCAAGTCTGATGGAGGATTCTAGCTACATCCAAATAGGGAGAAAGCCCATTCCCAAATTGACCTCGCAAAATGGCAAGACACCAGTAGGTGAAAACCAGTCTCCCCATCCGCTTTACAAAGAACACACCACTGAGGTGACAAACAAGTATTGGGTCTCTTCTTTTGGAGTAGATCACCAGTGTTGATTCTTTCCAGATAGGCTTCCCAACAAAAACTACCAACTCTAGGAGGTATTGCTCTGCACCAAACCTCATCAACAAGAAAAGGGGGGAAGGTAGGACTGGTGGACTGACTTAATACTTTGAAGAAAGAAGCACAAGAAAAGATGTTGTTGGGGGTAGGTGTCCAAATTCTAGAATCCACCCTAGTGGGGTCTAAGACAACGTTATCAAGAAGTGCAATAAGGCTCGAAATACTGTCGAAATCTGAGTCCCTCAAATCCCTTCTTAGACCCAAGTTCCACCCAATCCCAAAAGTGGAAGAGGATGGGGTGGTGAAAGACGAGATTGGCTCATTTTTCAAATCAGAAAGAGCATACAAAGAAGGAAATTGATCCTTTAGAGGGGCACTCCCCACCCAGGTTTGTTCCCAAAATTTTATAGAGTTACCGGAATTCAAATCATACCTGATATTAGGGGAGAAAACTGGTAGTACGTCATGAATGGCTTTCCAAGGATAATTGCTTGTGGTCCTAGCTCTGATTCCAGCGTCCCATCCATTATGCTCCAGCCCATGTATACTTGCCATTATTCTAGCCCATAGCTTTTCCTTCTCCATAGGGAATCTCCACAACCACTTTCCCAACAGAGTCATATTCCTTCTCCTAATACTCCCAAGCCCCAAACCACCACAGGTCTTACTCCTACAAACTATCTCCCAGCTAACTCTATGATCACTCTTCTCCTCTCCCGGCTCCCACAAGAAATCTCTCATTAGCTTCTCCACTCTGTTAGCAACTTTCACTGGGATTTTAAACACCGACAGGAAAAAAATGGGTAAGTTAGCAAGCGTGGCCTTAATAAGTGTAATTCTCCCACCAAGAGAGAGGTAGTTCTTTTTCCAGGAAACCAGTCTCTTTTCAAACCTTTCCACCACCGGGTTCCAAAAGCTCTCTCTCATGGGATTATCACCTAAAGGCAACCCTAAGTAGTTAAAAGGCCACCCCGAGACTTCACACCCCAGCACTTCAGCACTCTCCCTGATTTCTCCCTCCTCGAAATTCACCCCCACTACACAGTTTTTCCCAAGGTTAACCTTCAAGTTGGACATTTGCTCAAACAGTTGTATCAACGACTTCAAGTTCTTGATAAAGCTCACATTACCGCCTTCACAAAACAGAATCGTGTCATCAGCAAACTGCAAGTGAGTGAGAGGGGTTTCCACCCTCCCAACTCTCCAGCCTCTAATGAGCCCCCTAGAATCTGTTCTGTGAATCAGTTTCCCCGAAACCTCCGCAATTAGAATGAACAAGAAAGGAGAAAGGGGGTCTCCTTGTCTTATACCCCTACTGGCTAGAAAGAAATTTACCACTGTCCCATTCACTAGCACTGAATAATGACAATTCCGGACACATCCCATGATCCACTTACACCATCTAGCCCCAAATCCAAATTTAATCAAAACTTTCCTCAAGAAGTCTTAGTCCACTAAGTCATAAGCCTTTTCCAAGTCCAACTTACAGACCACTCCCTTCTTCTTATCCCTCTTAAAGTTCTCCACACTCTCATTAGCAATTAAAACTGACTATACCCGTTTTTCTTGGGTTTACCTTATGCGTTCTCGAGATGAGGTTCCAGGTCTGACCGAGATCTTTCGTCAGATGATTTTAACCCAGTTTGGGGTCAAAATCAAAATCTTCAGATCCGATAATGCGAAAGAATACTTTACCAAGCCATTAGCCTCTTATCTGCTTGATCATGGGATTATTCACCAGAGTACTTGTCCTTATACACCACAACAAAATGGGGTTGCTGAGAGGAAGAATAGGCACATATTGGAGGTGGCTAGAAGCATTATGTTTAACTCCAATGTGCCTATTCGTTTCTGGGGCGATGCTATTCTTATAGCAGTGTATCTCATTAATCAAGTTCCTTCACGGGTTCTTGACATGAAGCCTCCATTTACCCTTCTATACCCCGATACAGAATTGTTTACTGTTCCCCTTAAAACCTTTGGTTGCACTTGCTTTGTTCAGATTCTTGGACCTCTTCGTTCCAAATTTGATCCTAAGGCTTCCAAATGCATTTTTCTCAGTTATCCACAAACTCGAAAGGGTTATTGCTGCTATGAACCTACTTTTGGGAGGAGATTTGTCTCGATGGATGTTACTTTCTTTGAGGAGGTACCCTATTACCCTAGGGTTTCTCCTCAGGGGGAGAGTAGTGAGAATGAGGTTAACTCATCAGAAGTTCCTTTACCTGTTCCATTGAGTGATGAGGGATATAATGGGGAGGGTTGTCAGAGGTGTCAGGATTTGAGAGGCTATCACAGGCGGTGGAGGCAGGTTGATTTCGGTCATCAGCAGTCCAGGCTAGCCCCAGTTCCTTCTGCGGATCCAGATCCAGGTACCACAGTCCCTTTTCAGATCCAGGTCCCCCTGAGATACCTTCCACTATTGCTACTTTACCTCCTTTGGATGACCTTGACCTCCCCATTGCAGTCTGTAAAGGCAAACGGCATTGCCCCACATCCACAGCTCACTGCATTTCCTAGTTTCTGTCCTATGATCTTGTCCCCCTCTTACAGGTCCTTTCTCACATCCATTGCTGATATTCCTATTCCCAAAACAGTGCAGGAAGCCTTGTCAGTTCCTGAGTGGAAAGATGCAATGAAGGTTGAAATGGATTCCCTTCTGAGGAATAATACTTGAGAGCTAGTTGACCAGCCTAAAGGAGAGAAACTGGTTGGATGTAGATGGGTATTTACTGTGAAACATAATGTTAATGGTTCCATTGAAAGGTATAAGGCCCGGTTAGTTGCAAAGGGATTTACTTAGACTTATGGTATAGACTACTTGGAGACTTTTGCTCCAGTAGCAAAGATGACCACTATTAGAGTTTTGCTATCCCTTGTAGCCAGTTATTCTTGGCCCTTATTCCAGATGAATGTTAAAAATTCCTTCCTCAATGGAGACTTATAGGAAGAAGTCTACATGTAAGTTACCTCCTGGATTTTATGATGCAGAGACAGGTAAGAAGGTTTGCCGGTTGAATAAAGCCTTGTATGGACTAAAGCAGTCCCCCAGAGCCTGGTTTGATAGATTCAGACAAGCCCTTGAAAAATTCGACTATGTACAGGCCCAGTCAGACCATACATTGTTCATTAAAAGAGTGGACTCTTCCTTGACTTTGCTTGCTGTATATGTGGATGATATTGTAGTGACAAGGAATGATAACAGTGAGATTGAGTCACTTAAACAACTCCTTCATCAAGAGTTTGAGGTGAAAGATCTGGAAGAGCTACGATACTTCTTGGGTATTGAGGTTGCTAGATCTAAACATGGGATTTTTATTTCTCAAAGGAAGTATGTTCTAGATCTATTAGAAGAAACTGGAAAGTTAGGTGTTAAGCATGCAGATACACCTATTGAACAGAATCACAAGATCAATGCAGAGGGTGGAGAGCCTCTTGAAGACAAAGCTATGTTCCAACCGTTGGTTGGAAAACTCCTCTATCTTTGTCTCACATGACCGGACATCAGTTATGCAGTCAGCGTTGTCAGTCAATATATGCACTCTCCTAGAACTACTCACCTCCTTGCAGTTGAGAGAATATTAGCATACTTGAAGAGATGTCCAGGTAGAGGTATATTATTCAAGAATAATGATCACATGAAGATAGAGGTCTATACAAATGCTAATTGGGCTGGGAGTGTTGATGACAGAAGGTCTACCTCTGGATATTGTGCCTTTGTAGGAGGTAACCTTGTCTCCTGGAGGAGTAAGAAACAAAGTGTTGTTTCTCATTCTAGTGCTGAAGCTGAATATAGATCTATGGCTAATGGTGTGGTTGAAATCCTATGGCTGAAGTCATTATTTGAGGAGTTGGGTATTGCTTATGAGAAGCCCTTAATGTTGTATTGTGATAATTAGGCTGTTATTAATATAGCTCATAATCCGGTACAGCATGACAAAACTAAGCATGACTAATGTGGACCCCATTGTGTTCATATGGCAGCATAGCATATGTTTTGTTTGTTGCTATTGGTAGTTATTGGTAGTTATTTCAGTTTATTAGTTTATTTTCCATGTAAGCAATAAGGGCAATTCATCCCTTTTACAATTAGTCAACATATATAAATATTAAGAGTGGGTTGGCAGATCTATTGATCAACCCTCTCTCTCTTTTCTAAATCCCTTTGTATGCTTCTTCTTTTCTCCCTCTCTTCTTCTTCTTTTCTTCTGAAATCTCTCCTTTTTCTTTCGAATTCAAGACTGATTGTAGTCTTGATCGACTACTTACAGTAAAGAGAAATGGGGTTAATGTTGGGAATATTAGATACTATCTTAGGGAATAGATCTTTTTTTTTTTTTTGGAATCTTAGGGAATAGATCTTTAAATTGTCTCTTTTTGTAATTTGAATAGACAGCCCTTTATCCTCTTTGAGGACTACTTATCCTTTTTCCCATGCATATTCTTGTTTTACAGGATAATAAGTGCTCCAAATAAGAGAGAGAGAGAGAGAGAGAGAGAGAGAGAGAGAGAGAGAGAGAGAGATCTTCATCTGTACTATATCCAATATTAGTGTGACAAAGAACAAACATGTCTGAGAGAAGAATGGTGCTTGAATATACCTCCCTCAGATTCAGAAGACGTAATGATAGAGATGAGGCAAGATAAAAGTGAAGTCTATATCATGTAAACTAAGAAACACTTTTCATTACTAAATAATGTCAGATATAATAGAAATTATATTTATGAGTAATGTCAATGATTATAAGAAAAAGGAAATAATCAGAAAAGATAAAGTAAAAGGAACTTACCACGGACCCTCCCATTGGACCTAGTATGAACATCATCTGGCAAAAACTCATCAAGAACACCCCTAAGAACAGCCTGCACATAGAAGCATGGATCAAATTAGATACCTGATTTATTTTCAGGCAACAGTATTGGAATTCCTTTGTACAAAAATTGTTTTTTTTTCTTTTAGATAAAATGGTAACTATATTGGTTATGTATCACAGGAGCTATGAACTGAGATCCACACACATACACAGCCAAAATAATTTTCAACCATAGATCTGCCACTATGATTCCTTGATACCTGCAAATGCCTACCATACTGGTTTTCAACACAATGCATACCCAATACAACACCAAAACTGCATGAACTCTTCTAGAAATACTCTATAGCATTAACACTTTTGAAATATATAACATGGTATGCTTTTAGAAACGTAATTAAATTTGGCAGGACATATGTTTTGAGAAATGATATCTAGCTTAAAAAACTAGACATAGAAGCATGGCATAAGCATATTATATAGTATACTCATCCTGTATCCATATCCTTGATTTTAGGAAATGGAGTCTTAGCATCCATGTCTGGGTATCATGGGATCCACCTATTTTTTACATGTAACCAGCCAAAGGCTTTTTTTTTCTTTTTTTTGATAAATCAGCCAAAGGAAAATTTTGTCCAAACAATTTTCTGTAACAAGAATACTTCGGGTATTTTATATTCCACACATGCACATATTCTCTATTGATATTGAAATAGGGTTGATAGGGTTGTAATTCCAATTAAGCATATAGAGAAATCTTACAGAAGTCCATCCAGTAAAATTTTACTAAAATCCCAAAACCACATTATATCTTGTCTCCTCTGTATGATTTCTTGCTTTTCTTTCGTAGTTTCCTGGTCTCTAGTTTTACAGTCATTTTATCAATAATAGAAAACATTTTATTAATGACCATTAGCAAAGGTACGAAACAGGAAAGGGGAGAAGTAAGCTCTATTCTTAACCCTCCCAATAGAGAGCACTCAGGATTACAACAATGCCCAAAAAAACGATCCCTTCCCACCCCTTGCTTAGAAAGTGTATCAGCAAAGGAATTAGCACTTCTCTTCATTCACTGCAGTTTCATTTTGAAATCCTAGGTCAGCCACTTAAACTTCCTTTTTTTCATTAACATAATTCCAAAACCCATTTTCCTTCTTTTGCAACCAGCCTATCACCAATTTTAAATCACCTTCAATAATCAGTTTTCTAATGTTCAGCTCCTTTGCTCTTTGTATACCTTCCATTGCCGCCAATACATCTGCCCTGAGTGAGTCATCTATCCCAATAGAACCTGAAAATAAAGCAATCATTTTCCCTTCCTCATTCCTGAAAACTCCTATGCCTGAAGGATCCAGGCTTCCTTCACTACTTCCATCAAAGTTCAACTTAGTGAATCCATTAGCTGGTGGAGACCAAGAGGGGATGATCATGGTTTTGAGGGGGCTGAATTAGCCACTTCCTTCCAATTTCTAATCAAAACATCTGTGGAAATATCCTCAAAAAAAACCAGAGACTTCACCCACTGTACCACTATGATAGTGATAATTATAGGCATCTTTACTTCTTTCTGATAATTTTACAGTGTTGAGGCCTCAAAGTTGCTGGATTGGGAGTAGGCCATTAGATTACTTCCAATAATAGCCTATAATTTAGTTTCTTCTAAGCCATTCATTTAGGCCCAATCATACAAGTAGGATTAAATTGTTTAATTAAAGCCTAAGTGGTAGGGAAGAAGTTCTACAAGGACAAAAAAGTCTGAGAAAGGTCGTTGCTGTCCAGTTCTCCTCCTCCGGAAGAGGGAGTGCCAACGTTCTCAGTAAAATCATAGCCAGTGGATGAAGGCACAGGATCGGTGAATGTTGATGACGATGCAGCGAGCGTGAAAAGGCCTGTGGAGGAGAAGCTTGAGAAAGGGGTAGGTACTCCTAATACCCATATGCTCTTGGTTGAGAATGCAGTGGAGCATGATAGAAACAAGTTCAGAGGAGGAGGGGCTAGCAGTAGGAAGAGGAAGGCCACAGAGGAAGTGGGAAGGGGAGACAAGGAAGTAATAGTGTTTAACAGGAAAGGAAAAGTTGGGGGACCTGTAATGGAAACGGAAGGAGAGAAGGGAGGAGAGGAGGAGAGGAGGAAAGGGTGTCCAAAGAAAGAGAGGGCGGAGAGAGAAGGAACAGAGAAGGGGGAAGAAAGGGGACAAGGGGACTTAGAAGGGCTTTGCAAGGGTAGTTTAGAGATTAACACAATGGTTGAGAAGGAGGTGGAAGTGGGCAAATCTCTAGGTCTGTTTTTCTGGGGAGGGGAAGATTTCAGAAGAAAGGCTATTGAGCAGTTTGAGAAGGTCAGGAGGGAAGAGAAGAATAAGAGAGCAGAAATTCTAGCAAAGAACAGAGGTTGAGATGCAAAACGGGGTGAGGAGGAGTTGGGAGAGGATCTGTAAGGAGACAAAGCTCAAATTGCATCAGGGGCCAGGTAGGGGGTTAAGGATGAGGGTTTGAGTTGGAAGGTTAGGGGCTTGAGGGAGAAAATGAAGAATAGTGACTAGGTTTGGAGTCAGGCAATACAGTCCAGAGGCAGCTCTGTTACAGGAAACAAATCTGGATTTCCTCAATTTGAACCTGAAGTAGGAGATTTGGGAAAGAGGCAGCAGGAAATGGTTGGAATTGGATGCTAAGGGTTTTTAGGGGGTGTGGTCTTGTTATGGGACCCTGGGGTATACAGGAAGAAAGGTGAAAGGTTGACAGATTGCTGTGGTTCTGACAAAGGTCTAGAGTTTTATCCCCCTAACTGTGTGCAGGGCCGTTTTGAATGAGAGAAACAGGAGTCAGTTCAAAGGCGATCAGATTATTTTTTACTAGTTCAGTTGGTGATCCCTGGTTTTGAACAGAATAGAAGATCAGATTTGGGGGAGATCTTTTGGAATGTTCTTGAAATACAGAATTGTATCAGCGATTAGATTGTATTTTTTGGTCATTAGCTGTTCTATTTTGGTGAGGTGCCATCTTGTCACCTCTTAACCTGTGTCCTGTTTTCTTACTCCTCAAAAAAAAAAAAAGTAAACAGCAGGCCCTAAATTAGTTCAAAATAAGGTTGAACCCTCAATCACAGCTTATTAAATTTTTAGTTGAGATAAACTGACCTGCAGTAAAGCCCACTTCATTGGGTGACAGGCCATATGTTTAAAAAACAGTTGGGTTCATGTTAATTAAGAGAGGCCCACCTAGAGATCTTCAAGTCCAGCCCCACCTGCCTTAAGCCAGTGGGGTAACACATAGCACCCAAGGAGAAAGGGGGTGAGAAGTTATCTAAGCACCTCTATCTTCTATAAAGCCCCTATCCTAGGTGGGGCTAATGCCATTCTATTAACCAAAGTTTGAAAAACCAAAGAAGAAAAAATAAAAGGAAAAAAAGGGGAGGTGTGGAGAACTAAAGAAGAGGAACAAAGATTTCCAGCCTAAGACTGTGAAGGTAGGGATAAAGATAATTTCCTTTAATCTCTTCACTATTACATCCATACAACCTCCCCTACAAGGAGAATTATGTTTCCCTTGTTTTCTATCTATCTTACACTCTCTATTTTTTCTTTTCTTACTTGTCTCTACATAAAATAAATAAATAAATAATCCTATATAGAGCAGGCAGCCATCTACACTCCAATCGACCAGTCATGCTGTCACCCAGCAAAATTTCCAGGTCCATTTCACCCCTAAACTGCTCAATAGAAGGAAAAAATATTGTTTACCTGGTCAGTGAATTGGTAACCAAGTTGGTTGAACTGCTATCTATTTGACCCAGTCAACAGGTCAGACATTTATTACCTTGTTTTATTCTTTTTGTATTTTTGTCAATTTTTCTCAGTTGTCATACTTACTTTTGTTTAATATGAGGAATTTGATAATATTATAGACATGCTAAATTTTTCTATAATTTTTTATTCTTTCTATATTCTTATATTCTTATTTAATTTTTGACATCACAGGTTGACCCCTTTGACTCGGGAAGTTGAACCACTAACCAACCACTCAGATAAAAAAGTGGCTTCATTTCTAAGTTGGTTTTAAAAACATTTTCATGAAAATTGGCTGATTATGGCTCCTTAGACAATATTAATTTAATGCTATATAAGGGAGAAAACCATCTATAACCTCACTCATAAAACTTGGCCAAGAATGGTTCCCTATATCTTATTAATTTTAAAATCTCTACAAAATCTTGATTCTATGTGGTGGGTGAGAGGGGGGGGGTAGCACTTACAACCTTGTCCGTGAAACTTGGCTAACTATGATTCCTACATGGTTGTTATAGATAAAGTGGTCCATTTATTTACTCCTTATAGTTTCTCCAAACTAAAGAGGAATATACACTAGGGTTTTCTATTCAAAATTCTGCAACTGAATTATACTTGGTTGAAAAATCTCCTGTCCCTTTGCTGGCTCTATTTGGGATTGGTTTCTTTCACTTTTTAGTTGTAAGTGGAACACCCCTGCTTGCTTGGAAAGGTTGTTTAACCCTTCAATTCATAGTTGCACTATAAGGAGGGGAAGAATATTGTGGAGATGTACTAGGGCAGTGGTGATTTGGACAGTATGGGAAGAAAGAAATTCAAGAATTTTTGAGAACAAGGAGACTATGATAGAAATCATAACCTCAACAGTGGCTCATTGGGTCAAGACCATGAAACTCTTCTCAGACTTCAAGGTAGAAGAATTTTTCAGATCTTGGGGAGCAATATCTGGTTCATCCTCTAGAAGACAAAGAGAATTGATGGCCTGGTCACCCCCGATTACTGGCTGGATGAAGTTGAATTTTGGTGTAGTAGTGTGGGCAATCCGGAGCCCTCAGGAATTGGAAGGGTCATTGGGGATGAAGAAGGAAATATACATGCAATGTTTTCAGATCCAGTTGGATAAGGAGATGCAGTTACAGCAGAATTCTTAGCAGCAGTTTATGGGGTTGAAAAAGCCAAAGAATTGGGTATTAGAAGATTGATTGTTGAAGGGGACTCGAAGGTTGTTGTGGGATGGTTGAAAAAGAGGGTAGGGGTGATTTGGCACCCAAGGAATGATTTCAGATGCTTTGAATAGCTCTCAAGAGATATGAATACTCAAGTTGTTGGTTAGAATATCTGCAAATTGTTTGGATGATGCACTAGCCAAGCAAGGGGTTCAAAGACATATTATGTATTAGGCATAGTTGTAATATCTCTAGGTGGTTTTTTGTTTTTTGGTTCTCTGGTTTTCACGCTCCTACATCAAAATCAAAAGGTTTTCTCTGACCCGTACCAAAGATGTAAATAAAGGAATATCTATGTGATATCTTGAATGAGACTTGCCAAAATACTAAAAAAAAACTAGTTATTAGTCTAATTAAGTTAATTGTGTTATGCAAAAAATTAATCAAAATTTTTTCGACTAACATACAGATACATCTTTAAAGCTCTTTGTTCACTATTAGGCTTCTAAATTGAAAGCTGAGCATCTTTAAGATCAAAATATTATAGAAGCTATAAGGTTTTGAAAATTTTGAACATCAAATGGAAGTCATTTCTTGCAAGCAATAATATTAGTGTGTACATACTCCTATAAGTACAAATTTATTGATAGTTAAGAAAGTAGCTTACAAGGTCCAAAGCAATACTCTCTTCCAGTCTTCTTTTTCAATGACCACTGCTACCTATAGCCAATTCTACAGCCATCGGGTAGGTTATTCAGAGGACACTACCCAACTAAAGTATGTATTATTCGAAGGAACAGCCTTAATTTTTTTGTCATATCAAAAAGCAAACTGAAATGACGAAGAGATAATTCAAAGCCACTAGTTCTATTTATCCGTGCTGAAACAACAGCCCATGGTTTCCAACACTGCCAGATTATACATTAATAGAATCAGTTACTTTAATAACGCTACTAACTCATTTTCAGAAAGCTATGCTACCAGAACACCACAGAGGCAAGCAACACCCATGTCAAAGTCGAACACTTCACTTGAATACAATGCTACATCCAAGTTGCACTTCTGTTGTACCAGCATAACATAGATTTAATCTAGGTGGTTGATTAATATAAAGCAATGACCAACATATGCACCAGTGGCAACAAGTCACTGTTCTTACTGGGTGCAAATTTAAGGCTTTAACAAGGTGAAGATTAAATACATCCATTTGTACAGGCTACACCTAATTGACCAACTTGACCAAAAGAGTGCTTTTCTCAGAACATACAAATTTTCAACAGTTGTACAATATAATGTGAATGTTGAGGATTATGTGTCAGTCACAGACTCACAGGTAAAGATATCTTGTTTAACTAATGGTGGAAACACATCCCTTTCTCCAGAAAGGAGGAAAGATGATACGCAATACAAATAAAAATGTAGCATGAACAAGAACATAACAGTACTATTGTACTATTAGATTATCCTTATACCCCAAGGCGAAATGCAGTTCCTCTAAGACGGCAATCTTCAGCCAGTAATTTGGTAGCTTTTAGGGCCTCTTGCATGCTGCTTCCAGAGGCAATCACCACACAGACAATAGCACCAGCTGAGGAACCAGCTAATGGTGTGGTTTCCTGAATCATAAAGAAAGAAAATAGATTCTAAGGAGCAGGATAATAAATTTCCTGTATGAGTAATGAACAATGTAATTGTAAGTAACAAAAGTTACAAAACCATTTGCGGAAAAGCAGTGTTACATCAACCAAGGACTGTAATAAGTGGATGAGTGTCCATGTCACATGTGTTGGATTCCAACACTCAATGGATTCTTCATGGACACTCCAACATAGCATTTTCCTTTATGTTGTTGCATATATGGCACAAATGAATAGCCAATAAACACAATCAATTCCATTTTTTCTAGAAAATAGCAAAGATAAATTCTGAACTTTTTGTATAGATATGTAATGCTACAATTGGAAAAAAAAAATGTCTACAAGTCCTTGCTTTTCTTTCTTGCTAAGTCAGTCTCAGACACATGTTGGATTTTGATTCATGCGTCCATATCCATGCAACACTGCTGAAAAGACACAGAAAGACAAATTTCCTTTCCTGTTGAGTGTTGACTCAAAGGATTATTTATTGATAATTTGATACTGAACATCTCTTAGAAACCTAACATCTGGGTATTAACTATTGAACAGTCGAATACCACCCTGTAAGGACTTCCTTGTTTTGGATAAATAACAGAATGATTTTCATTCAGAAACAAGGATTACAAGTTAACCCAATAGGGTTACAAGATCAGAAACTGTAAAATAGCAATAATCTAACCAAAACTCAGTAGCATAACACTGTAAGGGCTAATTATAGATAAAGATATCACATTTTAACACGAAATGGCAATTCCCCCCAGTCTACAAACGTGGATATGGCTATACATATGATGTATTTCAAAATATATTCACTTGATACTCCTCATTTGTCCCCAAAAAAAGGCATAAAATTAAACCTGATAGTTTCATTTTTTTTTGGTAAGGTGATAATTTCAAATTACACCATCCAATTCATCAAACGAAACTACCTTTCCAAAAACAAAATCTTCAAATGAAATAAATAGTACTAAATCAAAGGGCACAAATATAGAATTTCCAGATGAAACAGCCTACCTTTATATATCCTTTCTCTATAAGGAACTGAGCAACACCTAGATGATAAGGGAAGAGAAGTCCAGCAGCAGAGAAGCTAAACCCAGGGCTCGTAATCTGTCTACGATCCCTCTCCGCCTTCACGTCCTTCACCCGCTGCTCCCAAATGATCGCCGGTTCAATTGTGTCCTCCACAACCGTCGCAATTCTCCCCCTCCGCCCCGACAAGTACGCCTCCTGTTTCGAATTCTCGGCGTCTCTGAACATCGTAACTGGGACCGAAACAGAATCTCCATCTCCATTAGAGTTACTCCTCCTTATAAACCTCGACGCTAGCCCAAGGAAGAGCTCTCCCGTGGCCACCGCGAAGGATTTCTTCTCAGAGACTGGCGAATCGCTGAGCCCATTCTTCTGATCCGAATTCGCAGAGAAATTGAGGATATGGGTTCGAGAGAGGCGTAGTCTACTGTTCGCATTAGGGTTTGAGGGAAGGAAGGAATGGGGTTTGGAATTGGAGAAGAGAAATGAGAGAGAGCCCAGGGAGGCCATTACTGACCTCGAGGAAGATCCGCTGGGCTTTAATGGCATGTTCTTTTCTTCCCTCATTTATTCAGTCTTTCATTTTTTCTTGATTCTTTTAAAAATTATTTCATTGGCTTTTGCCGGGAGAAGAAACAAACAAGTGAACAACTGAATCTCTGAAGGACCTTTATGGTTTACGGTTTACCGTTGTCAGTTTCCTATTTCCAATCCGCTATGAAAATCTACATCTGTAGATCGTTTCGAAAACGTTTGATTGGAATCTGATGCAAGAAGGGCATGCGAAATAGTTCTTTTATGCGAGATGAACGTCTACAGATGGAGTCTGCATGCGAATGTATCTATCTATTTATCGATGTTGTGTGGACTGTGGAGTCGTTGCTCAGTGTGAATATTCTATTTTGAAGGCGTTGGGTGGGTTCGTGGCTGACATGATCACACGTGTTTCGTGTGCTTGGCGAAGCTTAGAGGTCGGAATCAGGACAAGTTCGTGGTCCACAACGTGGCGGTGGGCCTACTAGTAAATGTTGATGTTTGATAAACATTTCTATGGCATCAGGATCTGTAGCGAAAAAGACTTCCAAAATGGGCTAAATAACCACTCACAAGTGAACACGTCAGTATTTCATGATCATGGAACGAACCCACATGACTCCGTCCGGCAGGCAAAATCATATGCAGCAGGTTGGGCAATTTATTTTTCTCTAATACATGGCGGAGATGTGTTTGAGGCATTGTGGGGGGGAGATGTGAACTCGTTCCATACACAGATGTGTTAGTTTGTAAATAGATTGCTCAGCCACATGTGCTGATATTTTGTGTTGGTTTATCCTATCTCCATGGATAGACTACACCACAATAGTACATATGGGTATCATGTGCATAGGTCACTAATGTATTCATTTATAATAAGTCACATATTTGTTAAGCTTAATTGAAGGTGGTGCTCAGTGTATTGTTAAGCTTCTGTTGGCAGATTATACTAATATATTAGTGTATTGTTAAGCTTCTGTTGGCAACTTTGAATTGATATTGTTGATTGCAGATTTTACTTAGACATCTTCTCTCATTATGATAATAAAACTGTTAATATATTAGTAAAAAAAGTTTTATAAAAAAAATATCATATATTTTCTGCATCATAGATTTTTTCAAAAAAAAACAAAAAAAAAAAAAAGTTTATCTCTTTCTAGAACTTGGGTTCGGCTTTAGTCAAAGCTTGATGGGTTTGAACACCATTCAAACATCATGAGAGAATGACACGCGTCCATAAGCGTATGTGCATTCCTCATTCTTGCAGGAATGGTAAATGGGCATTTACTATGAACATCATTAGCTAAACCCTCATTCAAAGTATTTTTGTGAAAATTCCCTTGGTTCTCTCCTTTTCCGCGTCTCTCCATTCTCCACCCAAACCTTTTGTTCCGCTATCCTCTCCAACCGGCGAAGGCAAGTTTCTTCCACGTGACCGGCGACAGAGGTTTAGTGCTTTTCTTGCGGTGGTTCATCTACAACTGAAACCCCAAAGGCAAAAGACATCAAAGGCTTCATCTGCAACTTTGTACTTCTATGGCTTTATCTCTGGTGGTTCAATTACTTTGTGCTTCTACAGCTTCATTTTACTTCGTGCTTTTCTCCCTACGGTGGTTCAATTACTTTACTTTGTGCTTCTACGGCTTCATTTGATTTTGTGCTTTTCTCCCTGTGGTGGTTCAATTACTTTTCTCCCTAGGTGGTTTTAAGGCATCAACGACTTCATCTACAACAGTTACATTTTACTTTGATATATTTTAGAACAAAACAATAATAAAATCATTTCTGGGTTAATTTGTTTTCTATTATGTAAAATCATTTCTAGGTTATTGCTGGTTAAACTCATGGACTCCTGAGGATCAAACAAATCCTCCCCTTCTTCAATCTCCAAATCAACTGCAACATCCACCTTTGATGAATCCCCGGCCCCATCAAACCCATCATTCGAATTACAGCTCCCCGGCTTATCATCGTGGAAACCATTCACAACCGCATCATCACAAGGATTGGAGACCATTGGAGGAACAGTAACGTCCTTTGAACCTACAACCTCGCTATCGACGTTTTTGCTCATTTGCATCAACCTTCACTTCCTCTGTAGCTTATTTCACTGATGCATCAATCATCCTGATAACCGGTCTTGAGAAGTCGAGGCCCATGTCTTTTGTGATTAACAATGTATGGGGAAGGAGTAAAAGACGATGGAGAATCTAGAAGAGGAGTTACCTCAGGAGTAGCATAGGGACTCGGCGATGGCCGGTGAATTGTCTTTTTTGTGGATGGCTTTCGGCTCTGCAGCTTCGAATTAAGAAGTTTGGGAACGGATTTTGGAGCCCCAGGTTCTAACAACCAATCTAAAGTAATCACCGTAAACGTCGGCGGCATGGCTTTGCACCAATACACGTTAGGAATAGCTTAAAAGAGTAATATTTGAATCAGAAGAAGCTATATTGACAAAGCCGTTGCAGATGAAGCTGTAGAAGCACAAAGTTGCAGATGAAGCCGTTGATACCTTTTGTCTTTCGGGGTTTCAGTTGCAAATGAGCCATCACAGGGAGAAAAGCACTAAATCTTTGTCGCCAGTCATCGGAAGAAGTTTGCTTTCGCCGATTGGAGAAGATAGCAGAATGAAAGGTTTGGATGGAGAATGGAGAGACGTGGGAAAGAAAAGAATGAAAGGTTTTTTCACAAAAATACTTTGAATGAGGGTTTGACTAATGGCGTTCATGATAAATGCCCGTTTACCATCCCCACATGAATGAGGAATGCACACACGCTTATGGATGCGTGTAATTCTCTCATAATGTTTGAACGGTGTTCGAACCCATCAAGCTTTGACTGAAGCCGAACCCCTAGAACTTATACTTGGTCAGATTTATTAGATTTTATATGCTCAACTGTTGCAAGGTTTATCTCTTTATAGGACTCCCCAATGAAATAAGTTGAATGAATTAGCCCTATGGCTTTTATTTAAAAAAGATAACTGGTTACATAAACCTGTGAGACGTTGGCATAACCCAAAAAAAGACATTGGATTTATATAACTTGGACTAACTGAAGTCAATTATCCATTTAAGCAAAAGTATTTACAAACAATTAAAAAAATGAAGTCTTTTAGAATAATAGCATTTAAGAACATTTGAGATTCAAATAGCAATTAAAGGTGTGTACATTAATTAAGTATTAAATTAGTAATTGATGAAAGGAAAAGTAGGCAAAAGGAAAACACAAGAAAGTTTTGGAATATTAAAGCCCAAAGCGAGCCCCATACCCATATGGTGACCTATTAACAAAAAGTCCATTATCACATATCCATCAAACTCGTTATGGAGGATAAGGTTTTTCAAATCGAATCAAATAATGAACCAGTCAAGGGTCCGGCTCTCGGATCAAATAGTCTAACCGTTTAAATCGAATATATGGTTCATTTTGATAAAAAATAAATAAATAAATAAATAACGGCCAAACTTCAGCGGTTTACTGACCAAATCAACGGTTTTTGGTGAAATAATTGTTCTGCATGAGATAAAATGGAACCAATCACCTGATCAGTTCCTAATTTTTTCGGTCCGATCCAGTTTTGAAAACCATGAGAAAAGGGTACTAACCCATATTTCCTCTCTCTCCCCCTTTTCCCTCCTGAGAATCACTAATCTCTCCAACCGCCATTCTCCGGAATTTTGGAGTCAGATCATCACCACCAGCTCACTAGAGCCAGTCGGTTTTCAAAGAATCTCAATCTCCAAAGGAGGGGGAGGGGGTGTGAAAAAAATCTGTTCGTGATTTGATCTGTGGTACAGTCTCTTCAACCCTAACTTCCTGCTCGATCATAAAATTTCCAACCAGCCCGAGAAAGAGTCTTCAAGACCACCAAAATTGTCGAATGTTGAGATCTGACACTTAGAAAAGTGTAGCATACTGAATTGAAATGCTGAGAGGCCACAACCCACCGGATTTGTGTGATCTTGGAAGGCTAAGATGTCACAATCTTCTCACCAGCATCATCTTTTTCCCTTATTGTGTATCAAGTATCGATTAGGCTTCTTGGTGCTACCTCTCTCAAAGGGCTTTAAATTCATGGTGTGTCATAGGATTTGGATTTAAGAAAAAGTAGTTTTTTCAATTGATGGATCAAACATCTGATCAAGATTCATTGCAAAGTCGAGGAAGTTCTTCATCAAGGGCATCATTGTCACCACAATCCATTGGATTGGGTTGTTATGATGAACCGGTCACTAACTTGGGCCTTTAACCTAGGAGATCGGATTGTTGTCACCCAGGAAAACCTTTAGTTGCTCACTATCTGGGCAAGAATTCCTGCCCAGAGTGCATAGCTTTGTGCCACATTGAAGCTAGTAATAGGCCCAACAAAAGCAGGCGTTAGTTTCTATTTTTTGTTTTTTTTTTTTTTTTTTATTTAAGTTTACAAGTTAGACTTAGGGCAGGGAAATGTGGTAACCTCACAAAACCCCTTTTTGCTTTTTCATTTTCTTCTCTCCGAAATCCCACCCTCTTCCCCCATTGTTTCACCGAGTTTGGATCACCTGCCAATAAAATATATTCCAACATGATCTGATACCGCACATGTCAGCACGAGACTGGGATTCGATGTAAAAGTAGGACCCTTATGTCAAATCATGTTAGGAGGGTGTTGGAACATCTTTTGTTGATAGGTAATCCCAACTTTGTTTCACCGAAGGTAAAGACCTTGCCATTCGCCCTGTTTTCCGTTTCCTTTTGCTGGTCACCATTACTAAATATACTCTACTCATCAGTGGCAGTTATTATGATTTTTAGAGGTAAAATACAATTGTTCAAAAACAGTTGCAAAGTGCTGTAGGTAAGAGATGATTACTTTATAAGTAGAATGAAATGTAATTGAATATGATGGATCGGTAAGAGACAATTATTATTCTAAACAATTGCAGATATAATTACTCTAAATCCAATGTATCTGTTAACTTCGCTAATGACTATACTAATTTTGGAGGGCTCAGTAGAAAAATACATTGAAAGAAGTGTTTGATTAATGGAAAGTTGACAGATGGCCAATACATCTACAATTGTGATCGCATCTGTAACCATTAAAAATAAATTGTATCTGTATCTGTATCTGAAAAATTAGAATTCTATGTATGTATCTGTAACCATTAAATAAAGACTGAATTTAGACATAAATTTCAAGATAAGTTGTAGTTTTCAACTTTTTTTTTACTATATATCATTCAACTCTCTATTTCACTTGATCTAATTTTATCCAATTTTCAGACCTATCTGTGTTCCCTTGTTTTCATATTAGTTGATTGGTAGAGGATCTAATCCATTACTAAGATCACCTTTCCCTGACATTCTAATTTTGCTTGCAAGATCCCTAAAACACTCTAGGAAATTAATCCACTTCGAGGTTCCCTTATGAGCTCCATCATCTGCTTCTGCTTTTATTATAATTATTCATTTTTGTTTCTATATTCTAGTTAATTTAAAATTATTAGCTTTAGTGTTTGTTAAGAGAAACAAATTTTATTACTTTTATTATAATTATTCATTTTTGTTTTTATATTTAGTATTTTTGTACTTAATTGTAACTGTTTACTTTTTATTATTTTTCATTTTAATTATAATATAATTAATTGATTGATTGGTGGAACACCTATCCATTTGTTGAAAACCAAATATTTTAGGTTCAACATGCCTTTTAAAGAAAATAACTGTTCCCAACATGTCTTCTTTCTTAGAAAAATGGAGTACCTTTGAAGATTGACTTTAGATAGTTGCAAGGAGCAAGGAGAGGATAATGACGTGGGTTAAGGAGGTAGTTGGGAATGATACACGAGAGAGAGAGAGAGAGAGAGAGATTTAAGGAGGAAGCTTCCGACTTTAACATGATTTGGGTTAGTGGTAGATTGAGCCTTGCCATGTGGTTCAATAGGAGGTCTAGGTTGAGGAAAGAGAGGAAATAGAGAGTGAATGGGAGAGCAAGGATGGGGTAAGGGAGAAAGGAGAGAGGTTTAAGAAGAGAAGAGGGAAGGGGGAATTGGAGAAGGAGAGGGGTGCTAATGTGGAACCTAATCATTTTATAATATAGTATAGTTGTATACATATATACATGGAAATATATCTTTTACATTCTCTGAATGGATTATATTGGACAGTTTCTATCTCACTTTTTCTTTGCTTTAAAACCCTCACAATTTTTTTGAGTACATTTTTATAGGGAGCCAATTTAACCGTTAACTACTAAAAATGAGAGTTTCTGAAAAAGTCTTAAAAGGAATTTCGGGGAACCCTCAATATTACAATACAATATGCCCATATCTAAATTATGATCCTCTCTTGTCAAGTCATTAGACAAAATTTCCCCTTCCATCAATAATCCATTAACATTCGTTTGCACATGATATCACATGCAAATAAATCTATACTATATATAAAAGTGTGGATGTAGAGCGAAAGCTTTTTGGACTAAAATTGCTCTCTATTTCTTTGCTTGAGAAAGGATATAAAAGTCATTTTATTATAGTTTTGATGATGCATGCTCTGGTGCTCCCTACTAGATGATAGCTCAGATGCTTATCTAATGAGGTTGACTGGCCGAGCTGCAAGAAGACAATTAGAGTACCCGGGGTGGGCACCCCGATGCTTAAGTTAGTGAAGAGTAAATGAGGATGCTAGAAAGTGAGAGAGCAAGAGAGTTTCAAAAGATAAATCGTGTGTACCTTCTCTGGTTGAAGGGGGCGCCTTTATATAGGTGCAGGTAGTTGTGAGCCTCACGTAGTGTATTTGAGATCTTCAAAAGGACGTGTCTTATCGGCCTATCACACTCAGAGGTAGTTTTCGAGGATAGTGATAAGGTTTATTTGGTTATCTATGAAGCGAGCAGCACGGAAGTCAACCTCATCGGCCAGGAAATGTGATCTCAGAGGACTTAGAACCTATAAATCACACATAGTGGAAGTCTTTTGTCATGTCATGTACGTCGCCACCTTATCCCCAATCAGATCAGTAAGTCCTAAGGGAGATCACTATTCTTGTTGAGGTCACTGGTTTGTTTTGCCAAGGTGCCAAGGTGATGTTGGTCAGTAAAGGTACACTAGAGGTGGCTCCGAGGTGAACTCGACCAACTTAGGCAAAGGCATGTCATTGAATATATGGTGCCAAGGTGTCATGCAATGGTTTAGGAGTGCCATGTGGCATGATGCCACTAGAAGGCCAAATCACCCCTCATCAATTGCCCCCCCACTCCTGAGTAGAAGTCAGTTTGGTAAAGGGAGTAGTTCACTAAAGTTCTCTAGACTGTAGTGACCGGCTTCAATCGGTTCATCGTCATCGGTCGAATTTGCTCGCCCGAACTGGTTTGACAGGTTGTGTTGGGCATGTGAACATCGTGCAACGGATTTGAATTTTAAACAGAGTGCATAACCACAATGTGGCAAATTCGAACTTTAAACAGGGTGTGCAAGTTCAGCGTGGCAAATTTGAATTTGACACATGGTGCACAAAGTTTGAATACAAACCACCCTCAGAACTTGAAGCAGTGCGCTTGCATGAACTATCGGAGCGAAAACATCTCAACCATTGGTCACTTGGATCACTTGTTTATATATTGAGGTCCCCAAGGGGTCCCATTTGCACTGTTTCTTGGAGTTTTATGGAGAAATAGAGCAAGAGGTCGAAGAGTTAGGTGAAAGCGGTCGAGGTTGATTTAGCAAGGTTAGTCCAATTTCGTTCTAATCTTGTTAGTGAGTCCTCTTTCCCCTTTTTTTCTCTTTACCACTCATGTCTTCTAGTGAATTGGAGAGGGAGTATCACAAGGCCACCCAATCTAGGGAGAGGTCCTCGACTCAAGAGCAGCAAGGATCCAAGAGAGGGGCCTCAACCTCTCATCGCCAATCAGTTGCTAGGTCAGAGTTTGGACCCACCGAACTGAGTAGTGAGGAAATAGTAGATCTGATCACCACTTATCACATTCCAAGCACTTACAATTGTATCCAACCTGATGAGCAATAGTATCCTTAGAGTCATAGGCCAACTGAAGTCAGTGTCTTCGAAGAAGCCCTAGTGGCCAAACTTTGTTTTCCTCTCCACCCTTTCATCTATGAGGTTCTTAGGTTTTATGCAATCACTTTAGGTAAGCTCCACCCTAACTCTATTAGGACTATAGTTGGAACCATCTCATTTTGCCATCATTTGGGCTTCCCTTTGAATATGGATATTTTCTTGGGGCTCTGTCACATAAAAAGAATGCCCAAGAAGCACTATTACTTTTACTTGAGCTTCCAACCTGGCTACAAACTTCTAGGCGGTTTTCCTTCTAAGGTGACAGGGTGTGACCTAGAGAGCAAATGGGCATGGCTGGCCAATGGGCATGACCTAGAGAGCAAACCTAAAAAAGGTCCTGGAGGTCGAGTTCAATGAGGCACTAGTCGACAAGGTTCAACTCCTCGTAGTGAGGCAATCACTGGCCAATGAGTTCTTAGTCGAACCGATGCTTGTCCAAGCTGGTCTAAGAACTATAGGTAGGTCCCCCTTGTTGTACTTAGATTTTTCATTGTTTTTTGCATGATTTTCTACATTAATTGGTTGTCCCTTGTTTTTGTGGTTAACATGTTTCCTGCCTAGTCAATCTAGAGTGTTGCTAAGAGGGCCTCTAAAAAGAAGAAAAGGACTATTGAGTCTTCACATGCATAGGCAAAGAGGAGGTTGGCTAAGAGGGAGCACGACGTAGTTAACCTTGACGATGAGGTCTGACCCAGTGTACGTCGATCCTGCCTCGCATAATGTGCCAGACCAGTTCGACCCACCTAAGATGCCTTAAGGATCAGCCCATGACTCCATCCCCGAGAGTTCTAGTTCACGTGGCTCCATCTACATTCCAAACTGGAAAGTCCCACCACAAACTGGATATGGGACCCTTGCGTTGTGCTTGAAGTGAGAAGATTAATTCTTCTTCCTAAGGATGCTAAATCCTACAATGAAAGGCACCGCCGAGATTAGTCTAAAGATGATTCGCCACATCCTTTCGATGAGTGTCTCTACTTCAAATGCTTGTTCGTATGTCTCTTTTCTGTAGCAATCGCTCTATCTTCAATCTTTTTTGTAGGCCACTTCTATGGCCCAAGTTCCATTCCACCAAGCCATAGCCTCAGAGTGAAACACCAACCAAATGAAGTTAGACGTGGCATCCCTTCTATCTCAGCTAGAGGGTGTTCAACTCGAGGTTGAGGAAGATCGCTAGTGATTTCATCGACTTGCCTAATAGCTTGACATGCTAGCTGGAAGAAGCTAAGGGAAATGTCACCAATCTGAATGCCAAGGTATAGCAACAAGCCCATCAATTAAGGAGAGGTGAAGTAAATACTCCAAGGACATTCGCCGAGAAAAGGAGGTCGGTATTGATGAATTCCATTGCTTGCCAAAGTATGAACAGGAGCAAGCAGACCTTGTTGTGCCTACCCTTAAGAAGGGCTTCAAACTATGCCACCACTTTCTCAAGTCGCTTCACCCAAATTTTGACTTCAGTGTAGTGCCCCTCAAGGCGGTTTCTAATGAGGTGGCCAACGAGGTCAGCACTGAGCCCAACACAGAGGAGGACAAAACAAACGAGGAGGGTGATGAGATTGATACTAATGACGGAGACAACGAAGATGATGTCGGGAGGAGTAGTAGCCTTAGTTTGAGTTTTTTTGCTTTGATTTATTTTGAGCCTGTGTGCTCAATAAATATTTCTTTTCTCTCATTTTTTTCAATGTACTTTCATTCTATTTATTAATGAAAATATGTTTCTACCGATGTGTTATTCCCCCTTTTGACTTTTAATTTTATAAGTTAGAAATTTGGCTAAGTCGAAAACGTTTGTTAAGGTGTTGGGGTGC
Organism: Nelumbo nucifera; assembly: GCF_055504915.1. Taxonomy (NCBI): domain Eukaryota; kingdom Viridiplantae; phylum Streptophyta; class Magnoliopsida; order Proteales; family Nelumbonaceae; genus Nelumbo; species Nelumbo nucifera. The sequence goes on from NC_142649.1 coordinate 29,734,321, forward strand.
TTACAACACAAAGTGCTATAGTAGATCGGCATATTATAAATTTGGCTCTACTCGCAATGTCACCAAAGTGTTTCAATGTGCTGAGCTGCATTTGGCGCAGGTCGATCACATGTTGCCAACATGTTTTGGATAGGTTGGCTTAAGGGTGCCTTAGTGCTAAAAGTGTTTAGGCTACCCTTTCTTAGTTTTTAGCCAAAGTGCTCATAGCGTGGGTCAGTTTGACCAGGTTGCCAAAGTGGGTGGTCAAGTTATGAACAACTTGTTTGCCAAGGTGTCATCCCACACTTAGAAACTCTCACCTTTTTCTGCACATGAGCGTACATAAGTTGGAATTGCAATGCTCTTAGACATAATATCTCTACAACTCTCACCTTTTTCTGGATCCAATCAGCTTACTTACCATGTAAGGGCCTTCCCAGTTAGGACCTAGTTTCCTTCAACCGAGCACAGGTACCATAACCTTCTTAAGTACTAGGTTGTTAGCTTAGAATTGGTGTCTCTTGACTCGAGCATTATAGTACCAATCCACTCTTTGTTGGTATGCCATGGTCTGAATATACACCAAGTGTTGAACCTCCTCTACCGAGTTGAGGTTTGTTCACAACTCATCTTCATTCACTTCTTCATATGCTTCAGAATGCAATGTAGGTACATTAGTCTCAATGGGAATGGCAACATAGGTGCCATATGTCAAGTTGAACAGAGTCACCGGTTATCATCCTAACCATCGTGTGATGTCCATAAGACACTGGGTAGCTCGTCCACCTACAAACTCTTAGCTCGGGATAATTGAGCATTGAGACATCGTGAAATATCTTGGTTAATCACCTTGGCTTGCCCGTTCACTTGAGGATGAGCTACCGCGGTGAAATTCTATTGGATCCCCATCTTGGCACACCAATTTTGGAATTTGATATCTTCGAACTACTTTCCATTGTCGAAGATTAGCATGCAAGGAACCTTCTTTGCCTTGCACATTTTGAGTTGTGATGGATACCAACAACTCAACCTCTACCCACTTGGTGAAATAGTCCACTACTATGACCAAGAACCTTCTCTACTCAATTACCAATGGGAAGGGGCTAAGCATATCCAATCCCCATTATGCGAATGGCCACGGGTTGGTTAGGTACCTTACTGTTGGCCTTCATTGTTAGTAAATAGTTATTGTAGGGCCTTTTTGACCAGCACCCTACCCCCCCTCCCCCAAGTGTCCACCGTAAAGACCTTCGTCAATCTCCCATAGCACTTGATTCGCCTTGGTAGGCCATAAGCACTGCAGGTAGAGGAGCATGAATGATCTTTTGTATAGTAGCTAGCTTATGAATATATAGCGGGCCAACTGCTGCTCTACCCTCCATGTCACAATGCAATTTGCTGGTAGGGTCCCGTGGCATAGATAATCAACAAATGGGTCAATCTAGTTTGATTCTTCTACTAGGACGAAAGTGACCTCCTCTGCCACCTTCTCGGTGCTCAGGCATGGTAGGTCTTCTATGTATACGGTCCTTTGCATCCTATCCATTACACTAGTTAGTTTAGAAAGTGTGTTGGCCTCGGCATTCTTAGACCTCGGGATTTGATGGATGTGCCACAAACAAAAATTTGGGAGTAGCTCTCTTACTTTGGTCAAATATGCCAACATGGAAGGTTCTTGGGCTTCATACTACCCATTTACTTGGTTGACTACCAATTGAGAGTTACTATAGATAACGACGTGCCTTGAGCCTACCTCTTTGGCTAAAGATAAGCCCGGGATGAGTGCTTCATAGTTCGCTTTGTTATTTGGTGCATGGAACTCGAATCGAAAAGTGTATTCTAACTTGACCTCACTAGGTCCAAGGACAATCAGTCTAGCCCCCACTTCCTCTCTGATTGGATGAACCATCAACATGGAGGATCCAAGGATCTTCATCCCAAGGATCGGTGTGCTGAACGTGCACTTAGTGACGAAGTCAGCCAAGACCCACGCCTTGATCGTTGGACGACACCTCGGGTTTCTATAAGAATTGTTGTAGAGGCTTATTGGTAAGGACAACTATCGTATGAGACTAGAAGTATGGGTGCAACTTGCAGGCTTCTATAACCAATGAGAAAGCTAATTTTTCAATGTTAGGGTATCTATTCTCAGCAACGTGTAGCACTTTACTTACATAGTAAATTGGTCGTTGTACCTAATCCACTTTTTAGATTAGGACTGAGCTGACCACCTCACCACTCATAGAGAGGTAGAGCTTGAGCTCGTCTCTAGGTTCTGGCCTAGTTAGCAAGGGTAAGGAACTAAGGTATTTCTTGAGCTTGTCAAAAGCAAACTGACACTCTTCAGTCCATTCGAAGTCTTGGGCTTTTTAATAGCCTTAAATAATGGAAGGCATTGCCCATCCGAATTGGACATAAATCAGTTCAGGGCAGTTACCTGACCCATTAGCCTTTCGATCTCTTTTATAGACCTGGGAGGTTGCATATCTAGGACGTCCCGGATTTTCTCAAGGTTAACCTTGATGCCATGTCAGTTTACTATGTAATCAAGGAATTTGCTTGATGTGACACCAAAGACACACTTATTTGGGTTGAGCTTCAAATAGAATTTTCTTAGTATAACAAACACATCAATTAAACCAACGATTAGAGACTTTGAAGACTTGCTTTTTGCTATCATATCATCAGCATAAACTTCGATTTTATTACCAATCAAATTGGAAAAAAAAATTATTTACAAGTCCTTGGTAGGTCACCCTAGTATTCTTTAGGCCGAAGGGCATGACCTTATAATAATGTAAACCTATTTTAGTTACAAAAGTAGTTTTTTCATGATCAACATAATTCATTTGAATCTGGTTGTAACCGAAATAGTCATCCATAAAGCTCAACAACTCGAACCCCAAGGTCACGTCTACCAGCCGATCTATCTTAGGGTGAAAGAAGTTGTCCTTTGTGTAGGCTCTATTTAGGTCGGTGTAATTGACGAACATGCGCCATTTCCCATTAGCCTTCTTTACGAGCATTTCATTCGCAATCTAGATCAGGTGTTCGACCTCCTTGTCAATTCTTCTCCACCTCTCCTAGGTGAAGTTCCTTATCCTATGTCTAAATGGTCTAACTAGGGGGTGAACTTTAAGCTTATGAGTAATAACAGAGAGGCTCATGCCAAGAATATCGACAGCTAACCGGGAAAAATATCTAAATTCAAAAGTAAAAAACTTACCAATTTGGAGCGCAATGGTCATTGAGCCATGAGCCGATATACACCATCTTCTAGGGATAAGTATCTGAGACCGACACTTGGATGATGTCCTCTGTGGGGTGAGCTCTTTCCTCACTAGTCTCCAGAAGTGGCTTTGGGTCTACCACAACATTCTACTTTCCTTTGCCTTTTATGGTTGTCACATAAGATTTGCAAGACTCCAACTGGTCTCCACGCACAACTTCTACTCTAAATTCAGTTGGGAACTCCATCGCATGGTGGTATGTTGATGACTAGATGACCTAATATTACATTGTAGGGCAACACTATAGCTACCACTAGGAAGTCATGGTTGAACCACCAGGAATATAAAATGCATCAGTATTTTTACAATAGTACAAAGAGCTATGTTTATTTTATGTTAGTTTTAAATCCTTTAATTTTCTTGTAATCATTCTCTCACTTATCGTTTTCGTAGGAATCATCCTTCAATTCATCTTTATCACCATGGACCACGCTCATGTTCTCCCTCGTCGCACTTGTTCATTAACCTTGTTGCTTCTATCATCTTCGTGAAGAGAGATTGCTCTCAGTCAGTACCCCTGTTCTCATGGTATCACCATTTAGCAGCCCGTACGTTGTTTACCTTCTTCATTGTGGTCTTCACATCCCATCTCCTGCGTAGCCAAGCATGAATCAGTGGGTTTGGTTTCCAGTTTGTTTGCCTAGTTTCTCTCTTCATTGATGACATGATGTCAACTGTCAGAATGACACTAGTCATATTATCAGTTAAAGTTTGGATTTTGGTGTGTTCAACTCAACTCACACTCTATGTAGTGGAAATTTATGCCGGTGAGTCCTTAACAATTAAAGATGTGTCATAACCATTTATCGATCCATAGTTTTATCCCTTGTCGTCTAGTCATTTATCGATCCATAGTTTTATCCATTTATCGATCCATATTTGTTGAAAATCAAATATTCTCGGTTCAACATGCCTTTTAAAGAAAATAACTAAATTCCTAACATGTCTTCTTTCTTAGAAAAATGGAGTAATTATCATAAGAAAAGTGCCTTTGAAGATTGGCTTTAGATAGTTGCAAGGAGCAAGGAGATGATAATGACGTGGGTTAAGGAGGTAGTTGGGAATGATACACAACAGAGAGAGAGAGAAAGAGAGAGAGAGAGAGAGAGAGATTTAAGGAGGAAGCTTCCAACTTTAACATGATTTGGGTTAGTGGTAGATTGAGCCTTGCCATGTGGTTCAATAGGAGGTCTAGGTTGAAGAAAGGGAGGAAATAGAGAGTGAATGGGAGAGCAAGGATGGGGTAAGGGAGAAAGGAGAGTGGTTTAAGAAGAGAACAGGGAAGGGGAATGGGAGAAGGAGAGGGGTGCTAATGTGGAACCTAATCACTTTATAATATAGTATAGTTGTATACATATATACATGAAAATATGTCTTTTACATTCTTTGAATGGATTATATTGGACAGTTTCTATCTCACTTTTTCTTTGCTTTAAAACCCTCACAATTTTTTTGAGTACATTTTTAATGGGAGCCAATTTAACCGTTATTAACTACTAAAAATGAGAGTTTCTGAAAAAGTCTTGAAAGGAATTTCGGGGAACCCTCAATATTCCAAGCACTTACAATTGTATCCAACCCGATGAGCAATAGTATCCTTAGAGTCATAAGCCAATTGAAGTCAGTGTCTTCGAAGAAGCCCTAGTGGCTGGACTTTGTTTTCCTCTCCACCCTTTCCTCTATGAGGTCCTTAGGTTTTATGGAATCACTTTAGGTCAAATCCACCCTAACTCTATTAGGACTACAGTTGGAACCATCCCATTTTGCCAACATTTTGGCTTCCCTTTGAATATGGGTATTTTCTTGGGCCTCTGTCACATAAAAAGAATGCCCAAAGAGCACTATTGCTTTTACTTGAACTTTCAACCTGGCTACAAACTTCTAGGCAGTTTTCCTTCTAAGGTGAGACACTGGAAGACGAGATATTTCTTCTTGTCCTAGGAGAATGGCTAGCCAATGGCTACAAACTTCTAGTAAGTGCACTAACCACACAAGTAATAGAGTAACGAATAGAGTATCGTTTCCCACGAGGACTTATGTAGCAACTACTAGTAGTATATCAGCTTTCTATTATCTAAATATCCGAAATGTATATCTAATTCAAATCTGAAATCCTAACTAACAAACTATTTCTAAGAAATTGGATCAAACACCTTTTATGGAAGTTGAGAAGACAAGCTAAATATGCACAAAAATTGATTCAACAATTAGTTCTCTATGTCATTCGAGTAGATTAGGATTCAGCCTTGGTTTGGTGAAACCCCAAGGCAATGAACAACCTCTCTCAAGCGCATGTTCAACCTATGCATGAAAGATGATTCTTATATCTCTATTAAGAATCTAATCCCCATGCATGCATTAAGATCTAGCAATTCTAGGGCATCATTTCAGCTGAATGAACACCAACCAAATTGTGCAAGTTATCTCTAACATTGCACTCAATTCGGTTCTTGATTAGCAGATCCGAAATTCTAGAGTCTTTCTCAAGCACTCTAGAACTTCCAAGAACTAAGAAGAATTCGACCAAACAGAATTAATGTTGCCTGAATTCTTTCTCAAGCAATTCAGACATTATAAAATCAAGATCTGAAATTACAGATCTGAAATTGCAAAACAGTAGTTCAAGTAGCAGTTCTACAGTCAAATTCCTAATCAAGAAACATCAAGATTGCATCTACTTTATTCGAATTTACATAGAAAGCTAATTACAAATCTGAAATTATAGAATTCATGCTTCAATTACAGCAAGAAAGCAAAATTAGTGGAGAAAACAAATTGAAACCTAGTTGATTTCAATTACCAAATGTGCAGAAATCAAAAAAGAAAAACACCTCGATCTCCAATGGCCTCTTCTCCTTTCGAATTCAGCTTCTTCTCCTCTTGAAGTTGCTTGAATCTACTTTCTTCTCCTCTCTTGCGCTTAGGCTGCAATTTGGGCTACAATTTGGGCTGCTCTTGAGCTGCAAATGGGCCTCCTCCTTGCTGGACCGAATAGGCTCCCTTGGAAGGCTGCGACTAGGCTCTCTCTTTGGGCTCTTCCAAAGAGTGCAGCATGGGCTGCATGGGCCGAATGACTCTCTCTTAACCTCTCAGTTGGGCTTTTGTTCTAGCTGGGCTGAATTATCTTCAATTTAGCTCATTTTTCCTTGTTTTATGCTTTCTTTCTCCTGAATTGGTTTCCCTTGAAGATTTCCTGAAATTAAGCTGAATTAGGGTGAAACTCATACAAACCAGCATAAAAATCATGCATAAAACCTCATAAATTATGTGTAAATTATGCACTCATCAAATACCCCCACACTTAAGCTTTTGCTTGTCCTCAAGCAAAGACATCAGCCATAAACTGATCATCCCCCCTTATTCTCACCATTTACCAGCTGAATTTTTAGGAGGGGAATGCATTGAGTGGTGATAGCTATAATTATATAACCCTAGCAAAAGCACTAGTTATCAAGTAGTATAAAGATATCGTTCCCACGAGGATTTAACAAAATAAGTACTAAAACTATAGTTTCCCTTAATTATTTGGACAACCGAATTTTGGATCTAACAATTTTAACTACTGAAAATTAAAGAAAAAAGAATAAATAAAAACAAAAGCAATCAATGACTGAACTTGCAACGATCTAATTAAAAGCACCAGGACTATTGGTCAACCTAACCATTCCAATGAACATCAACGTATTAAATTAACCAAGATAATTTATTATTTTCATAAGCTTAAGTTTTTCCTAATTTGTTTAATATTCCCTTCCAGGATATACCGAACCTACTTCTATCAAGTAACCCTTTGATTCCTCTATTAGAGTTCTCGAAATAGAAAGTGCACTAAGTTGTATGAAAAACCTGTATCATCAGATGAATCATGTATATATATTCCTATATATCATTCGATTCACACTATGAATTATTTAGTCTATTATATGAATTCCTCTTCCGATTCATTCACATAAACCAAATCAACTAAGAGGTGGCCAAACTCCTAATTGCATTACACATAATAACTTATAGACAATACGAAAATAAAAACAACTTGGTTAAATTAAATAAAAATCAATCCATTGTCGTGGTTAGGCTTTCCACAGACCTAGCTATAAATAAACTAGTTCATGATAAAGAAAATTAAACAAACAAGGTACAAGAAAGAACTCATGATGTCACCCTTGAGGTTGAGATCAATGAGCTTGTCTTCTCCTTGTCGCCGCTGTCTGTCTCCTTCTCCCTTTGCCGCCGCCCCCTCCTGCCTTGTTTTTCTCCCTTTTATCCTCCAAAAGAAGCCTCCTAAATCTCCTAAGATTTTTCTAGGTAATCAATATACAAGTCTCCCTTATCCAGACTAAAAAATAAGATAAAACAATGTTCTTGTGTGAGTGGGAGAGTGATCAAATCGCGGATGAAGCTTCAAGGCAAAGGATTGTCTTCAACACGTCACCAGTGCAATTGTAGAGAATTCAAGACCGATTTTGATCCCGATTCATTTTGAATCTATCAAAAACTCAAAACATGAAAGTTATAGAACTTTTCCTTATCTTTCCAATGCATCTTGAATCATCTCCATCGGAGTCCGGATGAGAGATTTATGCTCAATCTACCACACGGCACCGAAACTGTGTAAAATGACCCGATTAACATTGTTTCTCACCTAACGCCTCCTTTCGTGCCTTAAACCAAAATATGAAAATAATGAGTGCATTTGGGCATAAAATAAATATAAAAGACTAAATATTAAGTGAGAAAAATAAGATATTTTTCGTTCTCATCAAGTGGTCGGGAAACTTGTGTAAGTATTCTACTCCATTCCTATGAACTACCATTCTTAGCACATACATAAGGGCCAAGGAAGGGGAGAATGTGAGATTCTACAAGTTCCAACTTTCACTCTCATTCAATATGTAGATCAGCTCCTTGACCATCAAAATTAACTATCATTTTGAGATAGGTCTCAAATTTGTCACTACACTTCATTGAGTGTTCAACCGCATTTTGTCCCTTTGAACCTCAGCCGTCACCAAATTTTTTTTTTCTTCCCCCAATTTTTTTGGTGTGAGTGCATCTTATGCTCCATCTCACACGGGGTACTTTCTTCTTTCTTCTTTTTCTTTTTTTTCTTTTGGTGTGAGTGCATTTTATGCTCTATCTCACACTGGTCACAGGCTTGAGGCAAATAACAATACTCATATTCCAAGTTGCTAGTTTTACTATTCAGCTCGGAATAGTAGAGTCAATTGGACATTGTCCTTTTTCTTTTGCAGTAGTAGAACCTCATGCATTAACAGTTCAAATGTGAACTAGCTCGAATGACCATTAATAATTCAATCAAGTGCCTCATACACATGAAGGTAGTTAGGGCTGGTCACGATGAAAGTCATATTCAGATCCCTTAACCTTATGCATTATGCTAAGTTGGATCATTCACAAGAATAAAAACTGACACATACAGTGGTCTCCCTAAACTCATTGTATTTCCTCTTTGAATTCACCTAATAAACAACAATGATCTTAAGGGATTTCTAGTTTAATTGGTCATGTCATTACCTGCATGTGTGTGTTGGGATGATTGAGATGCATGGCTACAGCCCAACACCCCCACACTTAAGATGAACATTGTCCTCAATGTTCCTAGTGTTAGGGAGTAACAATAAATCCAGCAATGAGGGGAATTACATGAAGAGCAATATCAATTATAGGAGGGGTTTAGGGCACTTCCCTGAAGATCATTCTGAATTCTGCAAAGTCTCTTTTGATGGGAAGCCTTTCTGCTAAAAATCACATCAAACTAGAAAGAGAGATCAACAACTTTATTCAATTAATAACCTAAGAAACAAAAACTAAATCAAACTAAATTGACATGACTAAGAAAAGCAGAAAGTAAGACAGTTTATGACTAAGCAACTGAATTGGAATGTCTCCCAAATGCCTCTTGTTCCCTTGGGTTCACCACGGTGTTGCTTGGAAAAGTGCCCGATACCCTTGCTGAAATCATTTGTGCCAACTACCCAACTTGATTCTCTAAGTTCTTTATCGATGCTTTGTTATTCTAAAATCTTGCTTCAGCACTAGCTATGAACTTGGTCATCAGCTCCTCTAGGTTAGATTTATGTTCTGATTGATGGAAGTATTGGTGGAAGGGCTTCGATACATGCTGATTCAGCCATGACTAATTCGGGTGGCCTCTTCATCCGGGGTTGAAGGCATGATGGTGCTGAGTTCCTTGCTGCCTTGGGAAGTTACCAATGAAGTCTACCCGTTCTATGGACTGTATAAATTGATTGCCAACTTGGCATTTAGTGCTGATATAGCCTCCCCCACACTTATCACAAGCCATGGACTGCACATGCATGGCTGCCATCTGCATCTCATCAATTTTCTTGCTAAGTGCACCTATTTGCATAGATAGAGTTGTATATGTGTCCACATTGTTAAGACCATGCTACTTTCTCACTTGTTCTCTCTCTGAATGCCATTGGTAATTATTGGCTGCCATCTCCTCTATAAGTGCATGGGCCACTTCAGGGGTCTTATTGTTGATGGAGCCCCCGGCTGCCGCATCTAGGAAGGTCTTACTGGCTTCGGTTAGACCATTGTAGAAGGTTTGCACTTGCAGCCAAATAGGAAGTCCATGATGAGGGACCTTCCTTAATAGCTCCTTATAACGCTCCCATGACATATACAAATTCTCCATCTTGTTGGAAGAAAGTGGTGATGTCATTTCTCATCTTTGCTGTCTTGGATGGAGGGAAGTACTTGGAGAGGAATCGGTTAGCCATCTAATCCCAAGATGCCATAGATCCGGCCGGCAATGAACTCAGCCAAGCCTTGGCCTTGTCTTTCAATGAAAATGAGAATAACCTCAACCTAACGACTGTTAGGCAGTTGTATGCCCTTAGCTCTAATCAGATTGATGTACTTATGACATTTATTGTAAATGAATAAAGTACATATTTGATACATGTTATAGTGGTGTGTTTCTGTGTAATACCCTTAAACTGGACACACAATGAGACTCGTGTTAGTTTAGATCGTTGGATAAGTCTGGGGAGATTTATCCTACTAAGGCTGACACTGATGTTTCACCAAGTGTTGGGGTAGCTTGTCTCAACTGCCAGGGTGAGACCCGAGGTACACGCAATGTAGGTTTACTTGAAACCCTAAATCGGACCAGGTTTCCTATATTGCCCTGGACTTTGGTGATTAGTGGGCAAAACTGGAAAGTTACAACTGACCCCTAGACTCGATTATGATACTGCGCTAAGTGTCGGATTGGGCTGTTTTTGATACGCTAATAAGTGAGATCTTTAGAGGGGGTCAAAACTGAGGTATGTTGGGACAGTTCGAGAATTCATATGAGTGGGTGATCATAGTGATAGGATCAGCCCCTTTGTCGGACAAAGGTAATGATCGGGGATGCACTCTTTCTGATGGAAACCAAGACTACCGGCAGCCGATTTCAATTGTTGAAAATTGTTTTGCAAAATATAATTTATATGGATATATATATATATATATATATATATTACGGTTTCAAATTGTTTGCAAAAAGGTTTTAATTCCCGGGATCCATGTGAGCAGAGAGTGCAGCACTGTTCCTTGCAGCCGAGGGAGAGGTTCTCTCTTGTCGGGTAGTGTAAGATCATTATGGGCTGAGAGGTTAAGTGTAAGACCATTGAGGGTAATACCTGATGGGCTAATCTTGCATTTGCCCACAGTCCCTACGTGTTACAAGGTGGCTTGGCCCAGGGATTACTTAGTGTAAGTGTTGGGCCAATAGAGTCCATTTGATGGGCTCGGGGGTTCATTGGGCTTTCTAGTGAATTCGGCTAAGCCTTGTAACAAAGGCTGGGCTGAACCCTTGTGGCTGATGTGTAGATCAATGCTTGGGTCCCACACCATACAAGGAAGCCCAACTAGGCAGCAGTTTGGAAGGATAGGTGAGTGCATATACTTATTGGGCCTAAAGCCCATTTCGAACTGGGCTGATTTGATCAATTAAACTAAGGGGCAGATCTGAGAATAGATTAGCAGATAGGATAGGGTCTTAACCCAATCCACTCAGAGAGTCCAAATTTGAATACAGATTCAGATATGGAAACCTCCTGATAAGATTAGGAGAGGGGAGATCTAATCTGCAGATAAGATAAGGGTCTATCCTTATCTCTTAAAGAGAATTCAGATCCAAATATGATTTGGATCAGCAACTCTTAATGGGATTTGGAGCTGATCCCTTTAAGGTCATAAAAGGAGGAGGGGGTGGCAGCCTTTAGAAGATCATCACATTCTCAGTTACAGAGAAGAGATTACAGAAGAGAGAAAATAGCTTCCAGTAAGACTGCGTTTATTTCTCCCTACCGCCTACACTGCATCCTACAACAAATCAGAAATCTATCAAGTCAGAAATCTATCAAATCAGAATTGGAATCTATGCTAGCAAACTATAGAAATCTTCCTACAAAACACAAATCTGAAATCTACCAAATCAGCAAAGTAACCTATAAAATCAAGAATCTACATTCTACAGAAACAATGACAACTTAGACTAGATGCATTCGGCAAGGAGAAAGAAATCTGAAACTACTGAAACTAGATCAGCAAACTAAGATAAAGGCAATTACCAATAAGCAAGAAAACTACTTCTATCAGCAAGGGAAGTTACTCTATCTACAGATCTGAACCTAATATACAACAGAAAAAAAAAATCAGATTACCTTGTACAGAACTAAAAGCATTCGGCAAGAAGAAAGATATTACCTAAATCAATACTGTAGGTAGTGTGTGTAGATCTGAACTGTAATGTATTGAACTAGTGAAATCATTTACACTATTGAACTAGAACAGCAACCTATGTTATAGAGAATCGGCAGTAAAAGCAAATCTGAACTACTTAGATCAGCAATAGAGGTTAATGCACACAAATTCTGAACAACAATGCACAAAGTTAGAAATCAGATTAACAGTGGCTAATAGTTCCTAATATTACTACAATAAGTCCCCGGCAATGGCGCCAAGAATTTGATGCATATTTTCTACACTAGCAAGTGCACTAGCCACACAAATAATAGAGTGATGAATAGAGTATCCTTTCCCATGAGGACTTATGTAGCAACTACTAGTAATATATCAACCTTCTATTCTCTGATAAGCCAAAATGTATATATAATTCCAATATGAAATCCTAGCTAACAAACTATCTCTAAGAAATTGGATCAAACACCTTGCATGCATGTTGAGAAGACAAGCTAAATATGCATAGAAATTGATTCAACAATTAGTTCTCTAGGTCATTCGAGTAGATTAGGATTCAGCCTTGGTTTGGTGAAACCCCAAGGCAATGAACAACCTCTCTCAAACGCATGTTCAACCTATGCATGAGAGATGATTCTTATATCTCTATCAAGAATCTAATCCCCATGCATGCATTAAGATCTAGCAATTCTAGGGCATCATTTCAGCTGAATGAACATCATTTCCACTGAATGAACACCAACCAAATTGTGCAAACTTTTCTCTAACCTTGCACTCAATCCGGTTCTTGATTAGCAGATCCGAAATTCTAGAGTCTTTCTCAAACACTCTAGAACTTCTAAGAACCAAGAACAATTCAGCCAAACAGAATTAATGTTGCCTGAATTCTTTCTCAAGCAATTCAGACATTATAAAATCAAAATCTAAAATTGCAAAACAGCAGTTCGACTAGCAGTTCTACAGTCAAATTCCTAATCAAAATTGCATCTACTCTATTCGAATTTACATAGAAAGCTAATTATAGATCTAAAATTACAGAATTCATGCTTCAATTACAGCAACAAAGCAAAATTAATGGAGAAAAAAATTGAAACCTAGCTGATTTCAATTACCAAATGTGTAGAAATCAAAGAAGAAAAACACCTAGATCTCCAATGGCCTCTTCTCCTTTCGAATTCAGCTTCTTCTCCTCTTGAAGTTGCTTGAATCTCCTTTCTTCTCCTCTCTTGCGCCTATCTCTCTCTTCTCCCTCTAAGAATTCGAACTCAAGTTTGCGAGAAGTCAATGAGAGTTTGAAATCAGGTATTTGAACCCCTTTTCCCTCCAAGAAACCTCCTTATATAGTTTTTCCTTCAGCTCTCCAAGAATTCTAGAAGCTACCTCCCTTAACCTCTTTTGAACATTCTAGAATGTACTGGTGTTAGTTTCTCTTGGCTCTTCTAGAAGCTGCTGCCCCTAGCTTTTCTTGAACTTTCTAGAAGTTGCCGCCCCTAGCTTCTCTTGGGCTGCAATTTGGGCTGCTCTTGAGCTACAAATGGGCATCCTCCTTGCTAGGCCGAATAGGCTCCCTTGGAAGGCTGCGGCTAGGCTCTCTCTTTGGGCTCTTCCAAAGAGTGCAGCATGGGCTGCATGGGCCGAATGACACTCTCTTGACCTCTCAGCTGGGCTTTTGTTCCAACTGGGCTGAATTACCTTCAATTTAGCTCCTTTTTTCCTTATTTTATTCTTTCTTTCTCCTGAATTGGTTTTCCTGAAATTAAGCTGAATTGGGGTCAAACTCACACAAACCAGCATAAAAATCATGCATAAAACCTCATAAATTATGTGTAAATTGTGCACTCATCACACGACTTAGAGAGCAAACATAAAAAAGATCCTGGAGGCAATCACTAGCCAATGAGTTCTTAGTCGAACCGATGCTTGTCCGAGCTGGTCTAAGAACTTTAGGTAGGTCCCCCTTGTTGTACTTAGGTTTTTCATTGTTTTTGCATGCTTTTCTACCTTAGTTGATTGTCCCTTGTTTTTGTGGCTGACATGTCTACTACCTTTTCAATCTAGAGTGTTGCCAAGAGGGCCTCTAAATAGAAGACAAGGATTATTGAGTTTTCACATGCGTAGGAAAAGGGGAGGTTGGCTAAGAGGGAGCCTGACATAGTTAACCTTGACGATGAGGCACTGATCCGGTGTACGTCGGTCCTGCCTCGCATGATGTGCCAGACCAGTTCGCCCCACCTGAGATACCTCAAGGGTCAGCCCATGACTCCATCCCCGATAGTTCTAGTTCACATGGCTCCATTTACATTCTGAACAGGAAAGTCCCACCACAGACTGGATATGGGACCCTTGCGTTGTGCTTGAAGTGAGTAGAGGTATTCTTCTTCCTAAGGATTCTAAATCCAACAACGAGAAAGGCATTGCCGAGATTAGTCTACAGATGATTCGTCATATCCTTTCGATGAGTGTCTCTACCTTAGATGCTTGTTCGTATGTCTGTTTTTTGTAGTAACCGCTCTATCTTCAATCTTTTTTGTATGCCAATTCTATGGCCCAAGTTCTATTCCACCTAGCCATCTTCTCAGAGTGAAACACCAACCAAATGAAGTTAAATGTGGCATCGCTTCTGTCTCAGCTAAAGGGTGTTCAACTCGAGGATGAGGAAGATTGCTTGTGTTTTCATGGACACGTCTACCAGCTTGACATGCTAGTTGGAAGAAGCTAGGGGAAATGTCACCAATCTGAATGCCAAGGTGTAGAAACAAGCCCGTCAACTAAAGAGAGGTGAAGTAAATATTCCGAGGACATTCGCCGAGAAAAAGAGGTCGCTATTGATGAATTCCACTACTTGCCAAAGTATGAATGGGAGCAAGAGGAACTTGCTGTGCCTACCCTTAAGAAGGGCTTCAAACTATGCCACCACTTTCTCAAGTCGCTTCACCCAAATTTTGACTTCAGTGTAGTGTCCCTCAAGGCGATTTCTAATGAGGTGGCCAATGAGGTCAACACTGATCCCAACACGAAGCAGGACAAAACAAACGAGGAGGGTGATGAGATTGATACTAATGGTGGAGACAATGAAGATGATGTCGGGAGGAGTAGTAGCCTTAGTTTGAGTTTTTTTTCTTTGATGTATTTTGAACTTGTGTTTTCAATAAATATTTCTTATCTCCTTTTTTCAATGTACTTTCATTCTATTTATTAATGAAAATCTGTTTCGGCCGATGTGTTATTCCCCCTTTTGACTTTTAATTTTCTAAGTTAGAAATTTGGCTAAGTCAAAAACGTTTGTTAAGGTGTTGGGGTGCTTACAACACAAAGTGCTATAGCAGATTGGAATATTATAAATTTGGCTTTACTCGCAATGTCGCCTAAGTGTTTCAATGTGCCGAGCTGCATATGGCACAGGCTGATCACATGTTGCCAATGTGTTTTGGATAGGTTGGCTTAAGGGTACCTTAGTGCTAAAAGGGGTTAGGCTACCCTTTCTTAGTTTTTAGCCAAAGTGCTCATAGCGTGGGTCGGTTTGACCAGGTTGCCAAAGTGGGTGGTCAAGTAATGAATAGCTTGTTTGCCAAGGTGTCATCCCACACTTAGAAACTCTCACCTTTTTCTTCACTTGAGCATACATAGGCCGGAATTACAATGCTCTTAGACATAATATCTTTGCAACTCTCACTGTTTTTTGGATCCAATCAGCTTGCTTACCATGTAAGGGCCTTCCCAGTTAGGACCTAGTTTCCCTGAACCGGGCTCTGGTACCATAACCTTCTTAAGTACTTGGTTGTTAGCTAAGAATTGGTGTCTCTTCATCCGGGGTTGAAGGCATGATGGTGCTGAGTTCCTTGCTGCCTTGGGAAGTTACCAATGAAATTTACTCGTTCTGTGGACTGTATAAACTGATTGCCAACTTGGCATTCAGTGCTGATATAGCCTCCCCCACACTTATCACAAGTCATGGACTGCACATGCATGGCTGCCATCTACATCTCATCAATTGTTTTGCTAAGTGCACCTATTTGCGCAGATAGAGTTGTATATGTGTCCACATTGTGAAGACCATGCTGCTTTCTCACTTGTGCCCTCTCTGAATGCCATTGGTAATTATTGGCTGCCATCTCCTCTATAAGTGCATGGTTCACTTCAGGGGTCTTATTGTTGGTGGAGCCCCCGGCTGCCGCATCTAGGAAGGTCTTTCTGGCTTCGGTTAGACCATTGTAGAAGGTTTGCACTTGCAGCCATAATGGAAGTCCATGATGAGGGACCTTCCTTAACAGCTCCTTATAACGCTCCCATGACATATAGAGATTCTCCATCTTGTTGGAAGAAAGTGGTGATGTCATTTCTCATTTTTGCTACCTTGGATGGAGGGAAGTACTTGGAGAGGAATCGGTTAACCATCTCATCCCAAGTGGCTATAGATCTGGCCGGCAATGAATTCAGCCAAGCCTTGGCCTTGTCTTTCAATGAAAATGGGAATAACCTCAACTTAACAACTGTTAGGTAGTTGTATGCCCTTAGCTCCAATCAGATTCATGTACTTATGACATTTATTGTAAATGAATAAAGTACATATTTGATACATGTTATAGTGGTGTGTTTCTGTGTAATACCCTTAAACTGGACACATAATGAGACTCGTGTTAGTTTAGAATGTTCACAGCCGTTGGATAAGTCTGGGGAGATTTATCCTACTAAGGCTAACAATGATGTGCCGCCAAGTGTTGGGGTGGCCTACCTCAGCTGCCAGGGTGAGGCCCGAGGTACACGCAGTGTGGGTTTACTTAAAACCCTAAACCGGACCAGGTTTCCAGTATTGCCCTAGACCTTGGTGATTAGTGGGCAAAACTAGAAAGTTACACCTGACCCCTAGACTTGATTATGATACTGCACTTGGTGTCGGATTGGGTTGTCTTTGATATGCCAATCAGTGAGATCCCTAGAGGGGGTCAAAACCTGGGTATGTTGGGACAGTCCGAGAATTCATATGAGTGGGTGATCATAGTAACAGGATCAGCCCCTTTGTCGGACAATGGTAATGATCGGGGATGCACTTTCTATGATGGAAACCAAGGCTGCCGGCAACCGGTTTCAATTGTTGGAAATTGTTTTGCAAAATATATTTTATACGGATATTAATATATATATATATATATATATATATTACAATTTCAAATTGTTTGCAAAAATGTTTTAATTCCCGGGATCCATGTGAGCAAAGAGTGCAACACTGTATGATCATTATGGGCTGAGAGGTTAAGTTTAAGACCATTGAGGGTAATACCTGATGGGCTAATCTTGCATTTTCCCACAGTCCCTACGTGTTACAAGGTGGCTGGGCCCAGGGATCACTTAGTTTAAGCATTGGGCCCATAGAGTCCATTTGATGGGCTCGGGGGTTCACTGGGCTTTCCAGTCAATTCAGCTAATCCTTGTAACAAAGGTTGGGCTGAACCCTTGTGGCTGATGTGTAGATCAATGCTTGGGTCCCACACCATACAAGGAAGCCCAACTAGGCAACAATTTGGAAGGCTAGGTGAGCGCTATACTTATTGGGCCTAAAGCCCATTTCGAACTGGGCTGACTTGATTAGTTAAACTAAGGGGGAGATCTTATATTAGATTAGCAGATAGGATAGGGTCTCAACCCTATCCCCTCAGAGAGTCCAAATTTGAATATAGATTCAGATCTAAAAACCTCCTGATAAGATTAGAGCGGGTTGATCTAATCTGCAGATAAGATCCTGTCTATCCTTATCTCTTAAAGAGAATTCATATCCAAATATGATTTGGATCAACAACTCCTAATGGGATTAGGAGCTGATCCCTTTAAGGTTATAAAAGGAGGAGGGGGCGACAGCCTTTAGAAGATCATCACATTCTCACCTATAGAGAAGAGATTACAAAAGAGAGAAAATAGCTTCTAGTAAGATTGCGCTGATTTCTCCCTACCGCCGCCGCCATTGCCAGTGCATCTCCACGACAGTAGAAGCGATCAAGATTGGATCTTGATATCAGCCTTAGGAGAAAGGTTGATCTGAAGTTGTGCTCAGATACTCCAGGAAATTCTTGTGAAGGGTTTGGTTCATTAGACGAACATTGTTGATTTTGCTCCATCCTACACTGCGCCATTTTCAGTGGGAGCAGTTTCTGGTCCCTTCCTTGGGCGTGAACACCTCCATTGGGAGATACTGTTTCTCCGTATCAGGTATATCCCTCTCCTGCTTCTGGTTTCAGATTTGGTTCGGTTTATGGTTCAAGGTTGATCATTGAAAATGCAGATTTTCCAAAACAGGGAATGTGATTCCCAGGTGATGGGAGAGGAAATTTTTGAAATTTCGCCCAACCTACCTGTAGGGTTCAGCCATCCATATGATGGATCTCTAATCCTTTCAGTGGTATTAGAGCCAGGTTCAAGTCTTGAACCGATTTAATGCAGATCTGAACCTACGCAAATGGGCAGAAGGCGTTCTACCCGATTTGCGCAGATTAGGGTTCTTTCTGGAAAATTTCCTAGATAGAGGGCAAATGGTCTGAAATTAAATTTTATAAATCCGAATTTTATTTAGAAATGTTCTTTATATTTTCTTGATTTATGGGTTGTTCGTACAACTGGGGATCGAAATCTTAATTGGCGCAGAAAACTGCGATTATGCAGTTTCTTGATTTATTTATTACATTTGGTTTGTAAAATATTTTCTTTTTATTTTTATACTGAATGTATAGGATTCGATCTGATGTAATATTAGTAGAAAATTTTAGGATTTCTATTTTTTTAATTTTGGATCGAAGATGGCGGCATAGAAAGGAGATTTTGCAGATGGGAAAATCACTATCTACGATTTGCAGTTTGTGAAACTGCATACTGTGATCTAACCTCTGTTTTGCAGGATGGAATGTGTGAACAACCCTCTTTGACTGATTCTTGTTTTTCTTTAATCAGTATTTAATTTCATATCAGCTTCTTGGATTAAATCTTTAATTAAAGATCAAACCCTAGACCCATTCGAACTAGATTGGTCCAAACTGGTTGGACCGAATCTAGGGTTCATTCAAGGCTGATATCATTCCTAAGTTCTCACTGATAGGCCTAAGGATTGATATTTAATTAAGAGTTTTAAATTGTTAAAACTACTAAAATCCCACAATTGCAGGAAAGCTATATGGGTCGAATTGCTTAACCCTAATTTGGCCCATATACCTAGATAATGTTAATTGTTAATGTTATGAATAAAATTGGGCTTTAATTATGGGCTTTACGGACATTTAATTGATTGGATCAATTTATCCCTGCATGTGTGATGTGCAACATTCATGGGCCATAAGTACTTGGCCCATGCAGATACGACAGTGGCTCTCGCGCACACCATGGCTGAATGCACATCATTGCCATGGTGTCCTAAAGATCATTGGATGATCTCCCTCAATGGTGGGCCCCACACCTCTTGAAGAGGATACGTGCGAAACTCTAGCCGATTAGGGCCCACCGAAATCTGGCTTTATGAAAGTTAGTGGGAGCCACTCTGGTTTGACCTAAACTGAACTAGGGCGTAATTTTGTTCCCTCCAGCAATATAAGTGCATGTGATAGGGAGATTCATATGATGAACTCTCTAAAGGCCTTCCATCATTAGCATGAAGATGAGTCCTTTAGTAATGAGGAAACGCTCTAGAAAATGGGCTATCCATTTGATGTTGGATTTGTCAGAGTGTTTCATAAGATGATAGGGGCGTCATAGACCGATGTGGGAGGGGCTTCACCAGAAAATAGGAACTCTCTCACGGTACCTTGGCGTTCACGAATATGATGAGTGAGCACTCACTGGACAGAAAGGTTTAATCTAAAATGGCTCTGAACCTTGTCTGATAGAGGCCAAAGGGAAAACTCATACGATGAGTGGAAGGTTGTGGGGTTATGCAGCTAAAACAGTTGGCTCCATGCACCCTATGTGATTTCCCACATTTCTAAAGACAATTCGCAGTCTCCGTCACTGAGATAGGAGGGAAATCTCATAGATGAATAAATGGGAATGGAACATAGATTAAAAGCCATATCTATGTAGATAACATGAATCAAATTAGGTTGTGGACTGACGTTTGCTCTTTTATCAGAAAATGGAAAACGGACAATTCGCAAAGCTTCTTGACGACAACAAGCTTAAGGGACCAAACTATGCCGACTGGTACCGTAACCTTATGCTAGTCTTAACCTCTGAAAAACTGGATAAGGTGGCCAAGAATCCTGTCCCGGAACGTCTGGGAGATAGGGCTTCTAAGGCAGGGAGAAGGGACTATCAGGAATGGGAGGAGAAAAACTCCCTCGCCCGGTGGTACATCATTGCCTCTCTAGACGATCCGATATAGAGGCAGTTCGATCAGATCGAATTTGCCAAGGACATATTGGATAGTCTTAAGACAATGTACGAAGAGCAGAATCGTTCTACTCGATAGAAGGCCTTGAAGCAGTTCATGACCGCACATATGTCCAAGGGGCAACAAGTTCATGACCATTGTCTTCGGATGATGGGTTACAACATTGAGCTTGAGGAACACGACCCAAATAGACATCATTCTCAACTCTTTGCCTCCGTCCTTCAATTTGTTCATAATGAACTACAATATGAATAAGTTGAATGTCAGCGTTCAGGAACTCAGCAATATGTTGCAGAGGGCCGAAGAACTGATTAAGAAGGATGAGCCCCTAGCCATGCTTGTTGAAACTGGCAAGAAGGGCAAGAAGAGGAGGGCAAAGAGAAAGCCCTAGAAGAAGGCCACCAAACCCAAGAAGTAGAGAAAAGACAAGGCATCAGATGCCTGTCAATTCTGTCATCAGGCCGGCCACTGGAAGAGGAATTGTCCTCAATACCTGGAATCCAAGAAAGCTAATTTCGAATCTTGTGTCATAGAAACCAATTTGTTGGTAGCTTCTGCGTCCTGGTGTATTGATTTCGAGGCTTCAACTCATGCGTGTAACTCACTTCAGGAGTTCAAGGTAAGCAGAAGGCTGAGTGAAGGAGAAGTAACGCTTTACTTGGGGGCTTCTGCAAGTGTTGCGGTTACGATCATAGGAACTGTAGAATTAATTTTTAGAGAAAGATCTATTGTACTCAAAGATTGTCTTTTTGTACAGAATTTAAGAAGAAATTTGATTTCTATCTCAAAACTGTGTGCGGATGGTTATTCTGTCGTCTTTAGTAATACGATTACTATTAAAAGAAACAACAGATTCATCGCATACAGGGAACTGGAGAACGGTCTCTATGTTCTATATCCTTCTCTAAAAACTAATATAGCCGAAACTATGTTGGCTGATATCCCCAAAAAAATGATCCATGATACAATTAATCCCATGTGCCTGTGGCATTACCGACTTGGCCATATCAGCATTGATCATATCACAAGGTTGGTAAAGGATGGTCCTTTGGATTTTCTAATTGTAGAAGATCTTCCCACTTGTGAGCCTTGTCTTCAGGGTAAGATGACGAAATGGCCATTTAACGGTAAGCCTGAAAGATGTACGGGCATGCTTGACCTAATACATACTGATGTATGTGGTCCCCTGAGTGTTAGGACTCATAACCAGTACGTGTATTTCATCACATTTACCGATGATTACTGTCGGTATGGTTACGTGTACCTAATGAGACACAAGTCCGAATCCTTTGAAAAGTTCAAAGAGTTCAGACAAGAGGTCAAGAAACAGTTAGAGAGATAAATTAAAGCCCTTTGATCGGATCGAGGTGGCGAGTATCTCTCTGACGAATTCAGGGACTATTTGAAGGTCAATGGGATAGTATCACAGTTGGCTCCTCCTGCTACACCGCAGGTTAACGGTGTTTCAGAGAGGAGGAGTAGGACCTTATTGGATATGGTCCGGTCACTTCTCGTACACTTAGAGTTGCCCACATCCTTTTGGGGTTACGTATTAGAGACTGCGATATACGTATTGAATCGGGTTCCAACCAAATCGGTTCCGAACACTCTATATGAACTTTGGACCGGAAAGAAACCAAATGTTAAACACTTGAAGATTTGGGGTTGTCCTGCGCATGCTAAAAGAACAAGTGCGGACAAATTGGAACCCAAGACCATCCGCTGCTTATTTGTAGGCTACCCCAAAGGCTCTATGGGTTACCTATTCTATGACCCAAGTGAGCAAAAGGTGTTTTGCAGTCGAAATGCACAATTCTTGGAAAGTGATTATATCCTGAACAACCATCATCAAGAAATTGTTCTTGATAAGGAGAGCTCAGGAGTAGTGGGAGGTGTCCCACAGGTTCCAGATATTGACCAACCTAGAAGATCTACCAGGGTATCCAGGCCACCAGTCCGATTTGGCTATGACAAGGATAGTTACCTGGTGGAAGCCTTGACTAGTGAGGAGGATCTCGTGACTTACGCGGAAGCTATGTTGGACATAGATTCCCTGAAGTGGGTAGATGCCATGAGAGTTGAGATGGACTTAATGGAGACCAATGGAGTATGGACTCTAGTAGATCCGCCCCCCGGGGTAAAAGCTATTGGTTGCAAATGGATCTATAAGAGGAAGAATTGCCCCGATGGTAAGGTTGAGATCTACAAAGCTCGTCTGGTGGCGAAAGGGTATACTCAGAAAGAGGGCATCGATTATGAGGAAACCTTTTCGCCCGTAGCCATGCTTAAATCGATTAGGATCCTGCTAGCTATAGCAGTATACCATGACTACGAGATTTGGCAAATGGATGTCAAAACTGCATTCCTGAATGGTGATCTTACTGAAGATATCTATATGCAACAACCACAAGGTTTCATAGCTGTGAGTCAGGAACACATGGTATGTAAGTTAAATAGATCCATATATGGACTTAAGCAAGCTTCTAGGAGTTGGAACATCCGGTTTGACTCTACCATCAAAAATTTTGACTTTGAGCAAAATCCAGATGAGCCCTGTGTTTATAGGAAGTCCAGTGGGGATAAGGTTATGTTCCTAGTTCTGTATGTAGACAACATTCTACTCAATGGGAATGACGTAGGAATGTTGACTACGGTGAAAGTATGGCTTTCACAACAATTCTCCATGAAAGATCTGGGAGAAGCCTCCTATATACTGGGTCTTCGACTCTACAGATATAGATCGAAGCAGATATTAGGATTATCCCAATCTGCTTACATTGACAAAATCGTCAAGAGATACAACATGGAGAACTCCAAGAAGGGAAATGTTCCTTTCAGGTACGTAGTCACTCTCTCCAAGAAGATGTCTCCCAAGACCTCTGAGGAGATTGAGGGCATGAAGGACGTTCCCTATGCCTCATCCGTAGGGAGCATCATGTATGCTATACTGTGCACTCGTCCTGACATTGCTCAGGTAGTGAGTGTGGTAAGTAGATTCCAGGCCAACCCAGGGCAGGAGCACTGGACCACTGTGAAAAATATACTTAAGTACCTTCAAAGGACAAAAGAGTTTTGTCTGGTATTCGATGGTAGCTCACTACAGATCCAGGGGTATACTGATGCCGATTTCCAGTTGGATCCAGATGATAGAAAGTCTACATCTGGGTATGTTTTCACGATAGGATCGTGTGCTGTTTCCTGGAAAAACAACAAACAGGGGTCCACGGCAGACTCCACAACCGAATGCCAAGGAAGCCGTGTGGATGAAAAAGTTCATTCATGAATTGGGAATAGTTCCGTCCAGCACATCACCCATCCCGTTGTTGTGTGACAACAATGGAGCCATCGCTCAGGCTAAGGAGCCACGAGCCCACTCGAAGTTGAAGCACATCGAGGGGAAGTACCATGTACTGCGGGAGATTGTTGGTAGAGGGGACATCCTGATTCAGAGGGTAGCATCAGCGGAGAATGTAGCAGACCCATTGACTAAGCCCCTGATACAGAAAGTGTTTGAGAAACACGTGGAAAGTATGGGGCTCTGGCTTATACCAGATTGGACCTAAGTGCAAGTGGGAGCTGTTAGACAGTTATATGCCCTTAGATCCACTCAGATTGATGTACTTATGACATTTATTGAAAATGAATAAAGTACATATTTGATTCATGTTATAGTGGTGTCTTTCTGTGTAATACCCTTAAACTGGACACATAATGAGACTCGTGTTAGTTTGAAATGTTCACAGCCATTGGATAAGTCTGGGGAGATTTATCCTGCTAAGGCTGACACTAATGTACCGCCAAGTGTTGGGGTGGCCTGTCTCAGCTGCTAGGGTGAGACCCGAGGTACACGCAATGTAGGTTTACTTGAAACCCTGAACCGGACTAGATTTCTAGTATTGCCTTGGACCTTGGTGATTAGTGGGCCAAACTGGAAAGTTACACCTGACCCCTAGACTCGATTATGATACTGCACTAGGTGTCGGATTGGGCTATTTTTGATATGCCAATCAGTGAGATCCTTAGAGGGGGTCAAAACCTGGGTATGTTGGGACAATCCGAGAATTCATCTGAGTGGGTGATCATAGTGATAGGATCAGCCCCTTTGTCAGACAAAGGTAATGATCGGGGATGCACTCTCTCTGATGGAAACCAAGACTACCGGTAGCCGATTTCAATCGTTTGAAATTGTTTTGCAAAATATATTTTATACGGATATAAATATATATATTACGGTTTCAAATTATTTGCAAAAAGGTTTTAATTTCCGGGATCCATGTGAGCAAAGAGTGCATCACTGTTTCTTGCAGCTGAGGGAGAGGTCTTCTCTTGTCGAGCAGTGTATGATCATTATGGGCTGAGAGGTTAAGTGTAAGACCATTGAGGGTAATACTTGATGGGGCTAATTTTGCATCTGCCCACAGTCACTGGGTGTTACAAGGTGGCTTGGCCTATGGACCACTTAGTGTAAGTGTTTGGCCCATAGAGTCCATGTGATGGGCTCAGGGGGTTCACTGGGCTTTCTAGTGAATTCGGCTAAGCCTTCTAACAAAGGCTGGGCCGAACCCTTGTGGCTGATGTGTAGATCAATGCTTGGGTCCCACACCATACAAGGAAGCCCAACTAGGCAATAGTTTGGAAGGCTAGGTGAGCGCATATACTTATAGGGCCTAAAGCCCATTTCGAACTGGGCTGATTTGATTAGTTAAACTAAGGGGCAGATCTGATATTAGATTAGCAAATAGGATAGGGTCTTAACCCTATCCACTCAGAGAGTCCAAATTTGAATATAGATTCAGATCTAAAAACCTCCTGATAAGATTAGAGAGGGTTGATCTAATCTGTAGATAAGATAAGGGTCTATCATTATCTCTTAAAGGGAATTCATATCCAAATATGATTTGGATCAACAACTCCTAATGGGATTAGGAGCTGATCCCTTTAAGGTTATAAAAGGAGGAGGGGGCGACAACCTTTAGAAGATCATCACATTCTCACCTATAGAGAAGAGATTACAGAAGAGAGAAAATAGCTTCTAGTAAGATTGCGATGATTTCTCCCTACCGCCGCCGCCATTGCCAGTGCATCTCCACGACAGTAGGAGCGATCAAGATTGGATCTTGATATCAGCCTTAGGAGAAAGGTTGATCTGAAGTTGTGCTCACATACTCCAGGAAATTCTTGTGAAGGGTTCAGTTCATTAGACGAACATTGTTGATTTTGCTCCATCCTACACTGCGCCATTTTCAGTGGGAGCAGTTTTTGGTCCCTTCCTTGGGCGTGAACACCTCCATTGGGAGATACTGTTTCTCCGTATCAGGTATATCCCTCTCCTACTTCTGGTTTCAGATCTAGTTCGATTTATGGTTCAAGGTTGATCTTTGAAAATGCAGATTTTCCAGAACAGGGAATGTGATTCCCAAGTTAGGGGAGAGGAAATTTTTGAAATTTCGCCCAACCTACCTGCAGGATTTGGCCATCCATATGATGGATCTCTAATCCCTTCAACAGCATCATCACTCACCCCATTATGCTTGAAAGTGTCACAAATCTCCAAGAAATTGGCTATGTGGGAATTCGGATCTTCATGAGCCATGCCACAAAACCAAACTATGTTTTGGATCATCTGAATTATGGCTGGTTTGATCTCAAAATTATTAGCAGCAATGGCTGGTCTTACAATGCTTGAAGCAGCCCCGGTTAGGGTTGGTTTGGCATAGTCCATCATTGTCCTTGTTTCGGTCATCTCTTCAATTTCAGCTCTAACTTGTCTAGCAGCTCTAAGGCGGATGGGTAGGGTTCTTTCTATCTCCGGATCATAAAGGATTTCCTCAGGTTCAGGTCTGCTTGTCATAAACTGTACAAGTCCAAGCAATAAAAAGACTAATGTACACCAATCAAAAATTTAAATAATCAAATAATCAGCAATCCTCAGAAAGAGGTATTGTTAAATACTAATATAGCAGAAATTTACAAGGCAAAGAAGTCCGAATGCTATCTAACAAGAAAATCTTCAAGAATAAGAATAATCAGCAAGATGAAAGCTAATATAAACCGCTCTGAAATCTGGTATACAAGACTGAAATCAGAGAAGTAATAAATCAAGACTGAAATCTATAACAACAACCTAAGTCAAAACCAGTCTGCAGGAAGAATAATCAGCAATCTACAAAGCACAGAGGCTGGATGCTAGTTAAAAAGAAAAGCAACCTATAGAAGTCTATCAACTCAGAAATCTTTCAAATCAGATCTGAAAATAATAACAGCAACCTACTGAAATCTATAACAGCAATGTATGCTATCAAGTGATCAACAACCTAAAAAAGAGGGACCGTTACATACTAAGGGAGCTACTATCTACAAAACACAGAGAACAACAATCTACCTAAAAAGAAAAATCTCAAGAAAAAGAACACTACCGAAATCTAATATGAGTAGATCTGAAACCTGATATACGAGCTTGAAATCAGAGAAGTGACCTATCAACTCAAGCAGATTGCACCCTACTGAAACAAGAATAGCAGCCTAAGATAGGGACAATCGGAAATATGAAAGAAGATGTCTAAATTCAACAATGAAAGTCAATGTACAAAGGTCTGAAATATAAGATTTTTATAAGATATACAAAAATGAAATCAGCTACACTACTGAAACTAGAACAACTATTATTATTTTTTTTCTTTGTGCTCAGATCTGATTTCTGAACTTAGCAATGAAAGATAATGTGTACAGATCTGAACTCCACTATTTTTATGAGATATACAAAACAAAAAATCAGCTAAAATAGCAATACTAGAACAGTAATAAAAAACTAAACAAATC
The DNA here is from genome assembly GCF_055504915.1 of Nelumbo nucifera. NCBI lineage: Eukaryota > Viridiplantae > Streptophyta > Magnoliopsida > Proteales > Nelumbonaceae > Nelumbo > Nelumbo nucifera. The sequence goes on from NC_142649.1 coordinate 29,761,513, forward strand.
AACAATAGGAAAGAAAACTACTGATATCAGTAATAAAGGTTACTATATATAGATTTGCATCCTACTACAAATTAGAAATCTATCAAGTCAAAAATCTATCAAATCAGAATTGGAATCTATACTAGCAAGCTGTAGAATTCTTCCTACCAAACACAAATCTGAAATCTACCAAATCAGCAAAGTAACCTATAAAATCAAGAAGCTACATTCTACAGAAACAAGGACAACAACTTAGAGTAGATGCATTCGGCAAGGAGAAAGAAATCTGAAACTAGATCAGCAAACTAAGATAAAGGCAATTAACAATAAACAAGAAAACTACTTCTATCAGCAAGGAAAGTTACTCTATCTACAGATCTGAACCTAATATACAGCAGAAAAAAAAATCAGATTACCTAGTACAGAACTAAAAGCATTCGGCAAGAAGAAAGAGATAACCTAAATCAATACTGTAGGTTAGTGTGTGCAGATCTGAAATGTAATGTATCGAACTACTGAAATCATTTACACTATTGAACTAGAACAACAACCTATGTTACAGAGAATCGGTTGTAAGAAGCAAATATGAACTACTTAGATTAGCAATAGAAGTTAATGCACACAAATTCTGAACTACAATGCACAGAGTTAGAAATCAGATTAACAGTGGATAATAGTTCCTAATATTACTGCAATAAGTCCCTGGCAACGGCACCAAAAATTTGATGCATATTTTCTACACTAGCAAGTGCACTAGCCGCACAAATAATAGAGTGCTGAATAGAGTATTGTTTCCCACGAGGACTTATGTAGCAACTACTAGTAATATATCAACCTTCTATTATCTGATCAGCTGAAATGTATATCTATGTCAAATCTGAAATCCTAGCTAACAAACTATTTCTAAGAAATTGGATCAAACACCTTGCATGCATGTTGAGAAGACAAGCTAAATATGCATAGAAATTGATTCAACAATTAGTTCTCTAGGTCATTCGAGTAGATTAGGATTCAGCCTTGGTTTGGTGAAACCCCAAGGCAATGAACAGCCTCTCTCAAGCACATGTTCAACCTATGCATGAGAGATGATTCTTATATCTCTATCAAGAATCTAATCCCCATGCATGCATTAAGATCTAGCAATTCTAGGGCATCATTTCAGCTGAATGAACATCATTTCAACTGAATGAACACCAACCGAATTTTGCAAATTTTTCTCTAACCTTGTACTCAATCCGGTTCTTGATTAGCAAATCTGAAATTCTAGAGTCTTTCTCAAGCACTCTAGAACTTCCAAGAACCAAGAATAATTCCACCAAACAGAATTAATGTTGCCTGAATTTTTTCTCAAGCAATTCAGACATTACAAAATCAAAATCTGAAATTGCAAAACAACAGTTCGACTAGCAGTTCTACAGTCAAATTCTAATCAAGAAACATCAAGATTGCATCTACTCTATTCGAATTTACAAAGAAAGCTAATTATAGATCTAAAATTACAGAATTCATGCTTCAATTACAGCAAAAAAGCAAAATTAATGGAGAAAAAAATTGAAACCTAGCCGATTTCAATTACCAAATGTGCAGAAATCAAAGAAGAAAAACACCTAGATCTCCAATGGCCTCTTCTCCTTTCGAATTCAGCTTCTTCTCCTCTTGAAGTTGCTTGAATCTCCTTTCTTCTCCTCTCTTGCGCCTATCTCTCTCTTCTCCCTCTAAGAATTCGAACTCAAGTTTGCAAGATGTCAATGAGAGTTTGAAATCAGGTATTCAAACCCCTTTTCCCTCCAAGAAACCTCCTTATATAGTTTTTCCTTCAGCTCTCCAAGAATTCTAGAAGCTACTGCCCTTAACCTCTTTTGAACCTTCTAGAATTTACTGGTGTTAGCTTCTCTTGGCTCTTCTAGAAGCTGCTGCCCCTAGCTTCTCTTGAATTTTCTATAAGTTGCCTCCCCTAGCTTCTCTTGGGCAGTAATTTGGGCTGCAAATGGGTATCCTCCTTGCTGGGCCGAATAGGCTCCCTTGGAAGGCTGCGACTAGGCTCTCTCGTTGGGCTCTTCCAAAGAGTGCAGCATGGGCTGCATGGGCCGAATGACCCTCTCTTGACCTCTCAACTGGGCTTTTGTTCCAACTGGGCTGAATTACCTTCAATTTAGCTCCCTTTTTCCTTGTTTTATTCTTTCTTTCTCCTGAATTGGTTTTCCTGAAATTAAGCTGAATTGGGGTGAAACTCACACAAACCAGCATAAAATTCATGCATAAAACCTCATAAATTATGTGTAAATTGTGCACTCATCACACGGCCTAGAGAGAAAACATAAAAAAGGTCCTGGAGGCAATCACTAGCCAATGAGTTCTTAGTTGAACCGATGCTTGTCCGAGCTGGTCTAAGAACTTTAGGTAGGTCCCCCTTGTTGTACTTAGATTTTTCATTGTTTTTGCATGCTTTTCTACCTTAGTTGATTGTCCCTTGTTTTTGTGGCTGACATGTCTACTGCCTTTTCAATCTAGAGTGTTGCCAAGAGGGCCTCTAAAAAGAAGAAAAGGATTATTGAGTCTTCACATTCGTAGGAAAAGGGGAGGTTTGCTAAGAAGGAGCATGACATACTTAACCTTGACGATGAGGCACTGATCCGGTGTCGGTCCTGCCTCGCATAATGTGCCAGACCAGTTCACCCCACCTGAGATACCTCAAGGGTCAGCCCATGACTCCATCCCCAACAGTTCTAGTTTACGTGGCTCCATCTACATTCCGAACTAGAAAGTCCCACCACAGACTGGATATGGGACCCTTGCGTTGTGCTTGAAGTGAGTAGAGGAATTCTTCTTCCTAAGGATTCTAAATCTTACAACGAGAAAGGCACTGCCGAGATTAGTCTAAAGATGATTCGTCACATCCTTTCGATGAGTGTCTCTACCTCAGATGCTTGTTCGTATGTCTCTTTTTTGTAGTAACCGCTCTATCTTCAATCTTTTTTGTAGGCCAATTCTGTGGCCCAAGTTCTATTCCACCAAGCCATCACCTCAGAGTGAAACACCAACCAAATGAAGTTAGACGTTGCATTCCTTCTGTCTCAGCTAAATGGTGTTCAACTAGAGGCTGAGGAAGATCGCTAGTGATTTCATCGACACGTCTACTAGCCTGACATGCTAGTTGGAAGAAGCTAGGGGAAATGTCACCAATCTGAATGCCAAGGTGTAGCAACAAGCCCATCAACTAAAGATAGGTGAAGTAAATACTCCAAGGACATTCGCCGAGAATAAGAGGTCGCTATTGATGAATTCCACTAGTTGCCAAAGTATGAATGGGAAGAAGAGGAACTTGCTGTGCCTACCCTTAAGAAGGGCTTCAAACTATGCCACCACTTTCTCAAGTCGCTTCACCCAAATTTTGACTTCAGTGTAGTGTCCCTCAAGGCGATTTCTAAGGAGGTGGCCAATGAGGTCAGCATTGAGCCCAACACGGAGGAGGACAAAACAAACGAGGAGGGTGATGAGATTGATACTAATGGTGGAGACAACGAAGATGATGTCGGGAGGAGTAGTAGCCTTAGTTTGATTTTTTTTCTTTGATGTATTTCGAGCTTGTGTGCTCAATAAATATTTCTTCTCTCCTTTTTTCAATGTACTTTCGTTCTATTTATTAATGAAAATCTGTTTCTGCCGATGTGTTATTCCCCCTTTTGACTTTTAATTTTCTAAGTTAGAAATTTGTCTAAGTCAAAAACGTTTGTTAAGGTGTTGGGGTGCTTACAAGACAAAGTGCTATAGCAGATTGGCGTATTATAAATTTGGCTTTACTCGCAATGTCGCCTAAGTGTTTCAATGTGCCAAGCTGCATATGGCACAGGCCGATCACATGTTGCCAACGTGTTTTGGATAGGTTGGCTTAGGGGTACCTTAGTGCTAAAAGTGGTTAGGCTACCCTTTCTTAGTTTTTAGCCAAAGTGCTCATAGCATGGGTCAGTTTGACCAGGTTGCCAAAGTGGGTGGTCAAGTTATGAATAGCTTGTTTGCCAAGGTGTCTTCCCACACTTAGAAACTCTCACCTTTTTCTGCACTTGAGCATACATAGGTCGGAATTGCAATGCTCTTAGACATAATATCTTTGCAACTCTCACTGTTTTTTGGATCCAATCGGTTTGCTTACCATGTAAGGGCCTTCCCAGTTAGGACCCAGTTTCCCTGAACCGGGCTCTGGTACCATAACCTTCTTAAGTACTAGGTTGTTAGCTTAGAATTGTGATGAGAATAGAATTTATCATATTTTTATCCCCAATTATTCTGTCTTTTATACTAAATTAGCATCTAATTGGACTCATATCTCTTGTATTTTGGTCCAGGGTATGAAAGAAGGCATCAAAAGCAAAAAAAGACAAATCGGATGATTTTTTCACAATTTCGACATTGTTCAGTGATCTGGGCATAACTCGTGTCTTCGAACTCCGAATGGGTTGATTCAAGATTCACTGGAAAGATAAGAGAAAAAGCCACAACGTTCATGTTTTGGGCTTTCACAGATTCGGCCTGCATCAAAGTCTAATCCGGGCTCGAAGTCGGGGCAATTTCGTAGGAAAGCCCAATCCGCAGCTGAAGCCCAATTCACAGAGGAGGTCTAATACGAATCCAAGAACAAGAAACTGAGAAGAGTCCTCCCAGATCTAAATTCTTGATGTAATCGTAAAGAGATAAGAGGATTAAGTTCATTAGATAAAAAGATAAGATTAGAATTAGGATAGGACTTTCTATTCTTGAAAAGATCAACTTCAAGAGGACGTAGGAGACCACCCCCTCCCCTTTAAGCTATATAAAGGAGGGGGCAGACCAGCTTTAGGCATCACTTGATCACACAATCACTCAATCTTGGGGATTGAATCAAGAAGAAAGGAGCAATCAGTCAAGAAAGGAGCATGAATTTAAGAAGGTGGCGGCAAGAGGAGGAGATCTTAGCATCATGGGTGATTCTAAGAGTTCTTTCTTTCCCTTTGTTTGCTTTAATTCTTCTATCATGAACTGATTTGTTTCTTGCTAGGGCTGAGGAAAGCCTAATCATGTTAATGAATATATTTTTATCTTTATGATTTATTCAAGATTGTGATTTTCATATGGTCTATGAATTGTTGTGCTTAATGCAATTAAGAGCTTGACCACCTCTTAATTGATTTGAGTTATGTGAATGAATCAGAGAGGAATTCACATAATCAACTGAATAATTCATAGTGTGAATTTAATGGTATATAGAGATATATATACATGATTCATCTGAATTTCATGGTCTTCTTGGACTTAATGCACTCCCATCTTGAGAGTTCTACTCGAGAGATCAAAGGGCTACCTGATGGGCGTAGATTTAGTATATCTCGAGAGAGAATATTAAATAAAATTGGTAAGACTTCAGCTTATGAGAATGACAACTAATCTTAGTAAATCGAACCCATAAATATTCATTGCTTTGGTTAGGTGGACCAAAAGCCCTAGCGATCCCATCCTTTGCAGATTCGATTAGTGATCACCTTTGCTTTTACTTTCTTATGCTAGTTTTTATTTTCAGTAGATCTTGCTCAAATCTAAAATTCGATTGTCTAGAAAATTAGGGAAGACGGTGGTTCTAATGCTTATTTTGTTAAATCCCCGTGGGAACGATATTTTTTATACTATTTGATAACTAGTGCACTTGTTAGGGTTATATTTATAGCTATCAAATTGGTGTCTCATAACTCGAGCATTATAGTACCAAGCCACTCTTTGTTGGTATTCCACGGTCTGAATATACGCCGAGTGTTGAACCTCCTCTACCACGTTGAGGTTTGTTCACAACTCATCTTCATTCACTTCTTCTTCATATGCTTCAGAATGCAATGTAGGTACATTAGTCTCAGTGGGAATGGCAACCTAGGTACCGTATGTCAAGTTGAACAGAGTCACCGGTTGTTGTCCTAACCATCGTGCGATGTCCATAAGACATTGGGTAGCTCATCCACCTACAAACTCTTAGCTTAGGATAATCAAGCGTTGAGACATCGTGAAATATCTTGTTTAGTCACTTCGGCCTGCCCATTCACTTGAGGATGAGCTACCGCGATGAAATTCTATTGGATCCCCATCTTGGCACACCAATTTTGGAATTTGATATCTTTGAACTACTTTCCATTGTCGAAGGTCAGCATGCAAGGAACCTTCTTTGCCCAATACATTTCGAGTTGTGATGGATACTAACAACTTAGCCTCTACCCACTTGGTGAAATAGTCCATTGCTATTTCCAAGAACCTTCTCTGCTCAGTTACCGATGGGAAGGGGCGAAGTATATCAATTCCCCATTGTGCGAATGGCCACGAGTTGGTTAGGTACCTTATCGTTGGCCTTCATTGTCTACAAATAGTTGTTGTAGGGCCTTTTGGGCCTGCCGTAAAGACCTTCGTTGATCTCCCATAGCACTTGATTCGCCTTGGTAGGCCATAAGCACTGCAGGTAGGGGAGTCTGAACGATCTTTGGTATAGTAGCTAGCTTATGAGTATATAGCGGGCCGACTACTACTCTACCCTCCATGTCACATTGCGATTTGCTGGTAGGGTCCCGTGGCATAAATAATCAACAAGTGGGTCAATCCAGCTCAATTCTTCTACTAGGATGAAAGTGACCTCCTTTGCCACCTTCTCGGTGCTCAGGCATGGTAGGTCTTCTATGTATACAGTCCTTCACATCCTGTCCGTCACACTGGTTAGTTTAGAAAGTGTGTTGGCCTCGGCGTTCTCGGACCTCGGGATTTGATGGATGTGCCACAAACAAAAATTCGGGAGTAGCTCTCTTACTTTGGTCAAATATGCCAACATGGAAGGTTCTTGGGCTTCATACTACCCATTTACTTGGTTGACTACCAATTGAGAGTTACTATAGATAACGACGTGCCTTGAGCCTATCTCTTTGGCTAAAGATAAGCCCGGGATGAGTGCTTCATAGTTCGCTTTGTTATTTGGTGCATGGAACTCGAATCGAAAAGTGTATTCTAACTTGACCTCACTAGGTCCAAGGACAATCAGTCTAGCCCCCACTTCCTCTCTGATTGGATGAACCATCAACATGGAGGATCCAAGGATCTTCATCCCAAGGATTGGTGTGCTGAACGTGTACTCAATGACCAAGTCAGCCAATACCCATGCCTTGATTGCTGGACGACACCTCGGGTTTCTATAAGACTTGTTGTAGAGCTTGTTGGTAAGGACAACTGTCGTATGAGACTAGAAGCATGGGTGCAACTTGCAAGCTTCTATAACCAATGAGAAAGCTAATTTTTCAATTTTAGGGTATCTGTTCTCAACAGCGTGTAGCACTTTACTTACGTAGTAAACTGGTTTTTGTACCTTATCCACTTTTCAGATTAGGACCGAGCTGACCACCTCACCACTCATAGAGAGGTAGAGCTTGAGCTCGTCTTCAGGTTCTGGCCTAGTTAGCAAGGGTAAGAAACTAAAGTATTTCTTGAGCTTGTCGAAAGCAAGCTAACACTCTTCAGTCCATTCGAAGTCTTGGGATTTTTAATAGCTTTAAATAATGGAAGGCATTGCCCATCCGAATTGGACATAAATCAGTTTAGGGCGGCTATCTGACCCATTAGCCTTTGGATCTCTTTTATAGACATGTGAGGTTGCATATCTAGGACGACCTGGATTTTCTCGAGGTTAACCTTGATGCCATGTCATTTTACTATGTAACCAAGGAATTTGCTCGATATGACACCAAAGACACACTTATTCGGGTTGAATTTCAAATAGATTTTTCTTAGTATAGCAAACACATCAGTTAAACCAACGATTAGAAACTTTGAAGACTTGCTTTTTGCTATCATATCATCAACATAAACTTTGATTTTATTACCAATCAAATTGGAAAAAAAATATTTACAAGTCCTTGGTAGGTCACCCTAGCATTCTTTAGACCGAAGGGCATGACCTTATAATAATGTAAACCTATTTTAGTTACAAAAGCAGTTTTTTCATGGTCAACATGATTCCTTTGGATCTGGTTGTAACCAGAATAGTCATCCATAAAGCTCAACCACTCAAACCCCAAGGTCACGTCTACCAACCGATCAATCTTAGGGAGTAAGAAGGTGTCCTTTGTGCAAGCTTTATTTAGGTCGGTGTAATTGACGAACATGCGCCATTTCCCATTAGCCTTCTTCACGAGCATTGCATTCACAATCTAGATCAGGTGTTCAACCTCCTTAATGAAGTCTGCTACAAGAAGCTTCCTAACCTCCTTGTCAATTATTCTCCACCTCTCCTAGGTGAAGTTCCTTATCCTATGTCTAAATGGTCTAACCAGGGGGTGAACATTAAGCTTATGAGTAATAACAGAGGTGTTCAACCTCCTTACCAGTTCGGAGCGCAATGGTTCATTGAGCCATGAGCCAATCTACACCATCTTTTGGGGATCAGTATCTGAGATTGACACTTGGATGATGTCCTCTACGGGGTGAGCTCTTTCCTCACTAGTCTCCAGAAGTGGCTCTAGGTCTACCACCACATTCTATTTTCCTTTGCCTTTTAGGGTTGCCACATAAGATTTGCAAGACTCCAACTGGTCTCCACGCACAACTTCCACTCTGAGTTCAGTTGGGAACTCCATCGCATGGTGGTATGTAGATGCCACCGCTCTTAATACATGCAGGACTGGATGACCTAATATTATATTGTTGGGCAGCACTATAGCTACCACCAGGAAGTCATGGTTGAACCACCAGGAATATAAAATGCATCAGTATTTTTATAATAGTACAAAGGGCAATGTTTATTTTATGTTAGTTTTAATTCCTTTAATTTTCTTGTAATCATTCTCTCACTTATCGTTCTCGTAGCTTCAATTCATCTTTATCACCATGGACCACACTCATGTTCTCTCTCGTCGCACTTGTTCATTAACCTTGTTGCTTTAATTCCTTTAATTTTCTTGTAATCATTCTCTCACTTATCGTTCTCGTAGCTTCAATTCATCTTTATCACCATGGACCACACTCATGTTCTCTCTCGTCACACTTGTTCATTAACCTTGTTGCTGCTATCATCTTCGTGAAGAGATATTGCTCTCAGTCAGTACCCCTGTTCTCATGGTATCACCATTTAGCAGCCCGTACGTTGTTTACCTTCTTCATTGTGGTCTTCACATCCCATCTCCTGCGTCGCCAAACATGAATCAGTGGGTTTGGTTTCCACTTTTGTTTGCCCTGTTTCTCTCTTCATTGATGGCATGATGTCAACTGTCAAAATGGCACTAGTCATATTATCAGTTAAAGTTTGGATTTTGGTGTGATCAACTCAACTCACACTCTGTGTAGTGGAAATTTATGCCGGTGAGTCCTTAACAATTAAAGATGTGTCACAACCATTTATCGATCCATAGTTTTATCCCTTGTCGCCTAGACGTCTATTCCTTTTCATTTGTGCACATTGACATAATCTGCCAATCTGGCCCGTTGAGGCCCACTTCGTTATTTCATAAAAAAAAAAAACAAACAGCCCACTGAAGCATTTTCGTTTGGCCCATAGTGGCCCATCTTCAATTTTGTCTATTAAAGCTCTTTATTGACCCATGGTGGTTGTTGTTCTCTCTTGTTGGCCTACTTTGCATTGGCCCCCATGCGGTTCATTATCATATTAGCTTTAAAAAAAGTTGACCACAGAGGCATTTAGGTTGACCTATTGAGGTATTTTGTTGGCCTATTTTAGCCTATGTTGGTTTTATTTCAGTTTGGCCTATTTGGCCCATTGAGAATTTTCGCCATCAGCCCATGAAGGTTCTCTCTTGAAATAGCATTAGATTTTCATCATCATCATCATGGCTGTGCCATCATTAATTTACCACGTTATCATCACAACAGGCTTAGAGATTTGGACACATCATCTTGTAAAATCTTTGATCAAGCACATGAAGATCTTTTAACCCCATGTGTGTTTGAGGAGGGTGTCTTAGGAAGTTGAGATAAGGTTCAGTTTGTTATCCTACTTATTCTATAAATACAATGTAATTCTCATTAGGGGTGAGCAAAAAAACAAAAAACCAATAAACTGACCGAAATCGAATAAAAAAATCGATTAATTGAACCGATCGATTTGATGTTTTTAAAAACCAAAAGTACTGGTTTGATTTCAATTAACCAATATAGAAAACCAACAGCTAACCAAACTGACCGGTATACATATATTTCTATATGTTATATATATATATTTTAGATATATATTTATGTATATTATATATTTTTACACATATTTTTATAATATATATCGTAAAAATTAAAAAATCAAAAAAGTGATAAAACAAACTAATGGTTAACCGAACTAGTTAATCAGTTAACCGATTGGTTTCGGTTCGGTGTGGGTTATCGATTTTCCATAAACCAAAAATATCGGTTCGATTAAAAAAAGGGCCCACCCCTAATTCTCATAGTTGAAGCAATGCAACATTTCTACGTTTGCTGTAGGTTCTTTCACCCTGACTTTATGGGCATGCTGTCTTCCTCCTAGCACTCTAGGGTTCTGGTCCCAAAATTTGCCAGCTGTTATCTTCTATGGATAGGGTTTTATGGTGACGAGGAAAAGATGGGCTGATGGGATCGACAGATAATATTCTTTCGGACCATCAGAGTGACTCTTGGTGAAAACCACTCTCAGATCAATCAAGGTTGAACACAGACCAATTGGCTAAATATCTAGACAAAATTAACAGTGTAAAACACCATGCATCTTCACCCACATCAGATGTATGATTTCTTCTGAAGTTTCTCCTTGCTGACTGTTGTCACGTCAGATCAGTTAACTGTTTCATGTTTGTATGCCAATTACAACTTGAGACCAGCTAAACCTTTATTCATTTTCTCCATCTGATCAGTTCGGCGCAAGTTCCCAGAAAGAAAGAGGTTGTTGAAACTAATGCAACTAACAAAAAAATCACACTTCACATGATGCATGTGGTAGAGAGAGACAGGGCCACGAGTTATGAATAATTGTGGTCGGTTCCTCCTAAGATGTCACTTCTGAATCTAAATCCAGTCCAGAAAACCGATTTGTCATTACTGGTATTTTTCAATTAGAATTTGTGTCTAAAACTTGACACGATCTAATAAATATGACCACATAACCAATTCACATTATAGTTGACACCACCATAACTTTCTATCCATTGAGATCTGATTGATTTGTATGTTTATGATCATCGAACCAAGCTCGGATATTGGTCAAGGAAAGCTCCTACCATGAGCCATAGCAAAGTGGTCAAGGTCATTTTTATTAGCAGCAATAGGATGCATTGTTTTAGTTCCTTAAGAATGTATTAATTAGAAAGCAATATCTTAACAAACAACAAACCAATGCATAAAAGTTGATTTTCATTGATAGGATTAAACGTTTTAACCTGTACAAGGGTTGTTAAATGAAGTCTTTTAAGAAGACCGAGCTTAACTAACCAGACAATATACATGATGGCGCGACACTGTTTGTCCCCAAACAAGAAAAAAAAAGGTTCTCTCTTTGACAGTAATATGAAAAATGAGTCTAACCAACTAGACCCTGCATGTTTTGTGGTGCCTGTTGAGTCCATTGTCCATACTTCACAAAGGGACAATTTTGAATTTTCCCTTAGAGTTATGATCAAGATTGAATTCTGAGAAGACTTCAAGGTCAGCACTGTCTAGAGTAGGTAAATGAAAGACCCTACATGTTCTGTGGTGCCAATTGAGTCCATTGTCCACACTTTACAAAGGGACAATTTTGACTCTTCCCTTAGAGTGATGATCAAGATTGAATTTTGATTGAGAAGACTTCAAGTCAGCACTCATATCCAAAGGAGGTCCATGCTCCACTTCGCGAAGGGCTAAGGGCTGTTGAGAGCCGATAGGGTTGTGGCCGGCCGATGACATATGTTTGAGTGTTTTTGGCACTTATCGCATTTTTGCACTAGCTCCGCCGTGTTTTTCTTTGTTGAACTGGCGTAGAGCTCGTATCCACGCTCAACCTATGAGTAATGACCGAAGGGTCAATTCCGGACATGTCAATAGTAGACCAAGCAAAGGCGTCAGCATTGGTTCTAAGGAAACTTACCAGTTCGATAGGATCTTCGGGGGAAGGTTAGACCCGATGTGAATTGTCTTTTCGGGCTCGGCCTCGTTTAGGGGGATCGAGACGAGGTCCTTGGCCAGTTGGCCTCAACTCGCTAGCTCCTCCCTGAGGTCAAAGCCCTCAAGTGGCAGCGTTTCTTTGTTCTTTCCCTTTAGTGTTGCCACATAGCACCAGCATGCTGCTTATGGGTCCCCCCGAACGACTCCGATGCTGTGCTCAGTAAGGAATTTGAGGGCGAGGTGGTAAGAGGAGATAACTGTCTTGAGTGCATGGAGGGTTGGCCTCCCGATGATGACATTGTAGGAGGAGTTGAACTTCATGACCAAGAACTCAATCATCCTTGTCACTTATCGAGGCTCTGTTCCTACCGTGACGAGTAGGGTAATTCTTCCTTCCAGCCGAACTACATTGTCGGAGAAGCCGGCGAGTGGAACATCGGCTGGCTGAAGGCGCTTGGGTGCCAACTTCATCTTCTTGAATGCCTCATAGAAGATGATATTGGATAAAGAGCCTCTATCAACCAGTATCCTCTTCACCATAAAGTTCTCTACGACAACCGAGATCACGAGTGCATCGTCATGGGGGACAGTAACCCCCTTTAAGTCCTCATCCATGAAGGTCAGGGCTTCTTGCTGCTTCGACTTTTTGGGAGTCGACACCTGGATGTTCAATTGCTTGGCGTAAGCCTTGTGGGCTGAGGCCGAGGCTCCACCCGAGGTCGAGCCCTCGACTATGACGTCGATGACATCGGCTAGTTGTTGGTGCTACTGCTGTTGTTGTTGCTGGTAGGAGGATGAGGCCCCGACCTTGCCTCTGGCGTACTGGTTGAGGTGGCGACAGCAGATGAGGGACTCTATCTTATTCTTTAACTCGTAGCAGTCATCAGTGTCGTGGCTAGTGCCATGGTGGTACTTGCAGTACTTGTTCAAGTTTCTCCTCTTGGGATTCCTCTTCATCTTCTCTGGCTACTTCACGTACTCTTCCTTCCCGACCTACATTAGGATCCGTGTCTGGGTGGAGTTGAGTGGTTTGTATTGACTATAAGCTAGGCCCGAGGCTGGTGGCTTCTTGTCCTTGTTGTTGTTGTGGTGGTGGTGGTGGTCTTTGTTCCTTCTCTTCTGCTCTGGGCCTCCGTGTGGGCAGTCAGTCTCTCCCTCCTAACGATCGCCGACTGAGGCCTCCTCGGTCACGATGTACTTTTATGCTTTCTTGAGGAATTTTTCCTTGGACTTCGGCGAGGTCTTGGCAACCGAGCATTTGAGGGTTGAACAAGGGAGGAGGCCATTGATGGAAGCATACATGAAGACCATAGAGTCAAGGTCTCAGACTTCAAGTTCTTCTTTCTTGAAGCAGTCGATGTAGGACCATAGGCTCTCGCCGTGCTTTTGCTTGACGGACATCAAAGAGGCGACGCTCGTTTGGCACCACCTGATATTGATGAAATGGGCAAGGAAGGAAAAGGTTGGCGAATTGCTCCCATTAACCAATGGAGTAAGGACGGAAGCCAGAGAATCAGCGTCGGGATGCCCCCTTGAAGGTCACTTGGAAAGTTTGGCACGTCAGGGCGTCAGAGTATCCGTAAAAAAGCATGAGATTCTTGAAGCTTTCCATGTGGTCATCCGAGTCAGTCGTCACATCACATATTTCCAATGCCGATACTTTGAAGTGCGGGGGGAGAGGCTTGGAGATGATGTCTGAGGTGAAGGCATCCATCCTTCTAGATAGATTGTTCTGGCTGGCCGAGACCTCAGCTCGGCTTTCTCTGACTTGATGGAGCTCGTCTTTGATAGCTCCGAATTGGGCTTACAGGTTAAGGGGGGGCCTATGTCCCATCCCGATCTTCACGGACTTGTTGGGTGTCAGCCCGGACCCCTGAGTATTCGGATGCAGGGCCACATCTATTCCTTCTAGCCCATTGGTTGTTCAAGAGGTCTCGAAGAGGCGTGGCATTGGCACTCGATCCTCGAGCAGGGGCTGTGGTGGCTAGAGCACCCGCCTTTGTCCCGGGAGATCTCTCTTCGACGATGGTGATGTTGTTCGAGGTCTCGGCAGCTGGCTGGTGCATCGGCTACTGTCGGATTCCGAGGGGTCGACCCGGTAGGAGTTGGCGGGGCTGAGGGCTAGCGTTAAGGTCTGGACTATGAAAGTAGAAGGAAAATGGAGAGGAGAAACTAGGAAAGTGGAATCTCAAAAAGGCGGTTAAAACAAAACTGATAAATTTTGGAGTCGAGCTGCCGTTAACGTCTGGACTCCGTTAATTTTGAAATTTACAAAAAAGAAAGACTGATTGATTATTATTGGTAGGGACAGAAAACGATGTCAACTCGGTACAACTTGGAGTAGTCACCCACTCTACTGTTCATGGCACTTTACTCTTTCTTGGCATATCTCCATTCTATTGATCAGAGATTCAAAGCGCGTGCCGAAAGTAGGTGGTGGGTGTTGAGATCCTCCAGGATAACAAATTCCCAATACTTGGCTTTCGGCTCCTCCAATTCCTTAGAGCACGATGCTTGAAGTTGCAACGCTTGTGGTGAGTGCTCTAGCTCCGATAACACAAGTGGTATGTGAAAGATTGGCCTCTTTCCTGCTGCATCGTGAGATCAAATTAGATGACAACGAGAAGGACATGCTCAAGTCGCTGATGGAGACGATGACTCGTATACAGAGCTTGACGGAAAAGATAGATGGCTGGCAAATATATCGAAAAGAGGGGAGATCTTGGCTGAGAGACCTTAAGAGCGCAGCCTATGACACGAGTGACCTCCTTGAAGAATTGCCGTCGCATGTATGCAAAAATTCTTTCAGCGGCAAAATCAAAAGCACCGTAGAAAAGGTACGCAAAGGTCCTACTTACAGAGAAACCCTAGAACGTATTGTGAGGAAACTAGATGAGATTTCAAAACAAATAAACAATCAGCCGGAAAACAACGGAGATCATCATAAAGCGAACCGGAGGTCACAAACAAGCTCCTTTACTGGTGAATCCCTTGTTCCTTGTAGAGAGGATGTTAAAAGGGACATAGTAGAGTGGTTGTTATCTGGCGACTCAAGTAAAGGAAATGTTTCCGTAATATCATTAGTAGGTATGGTGGGTCTAGGGAAGACAACCCTTTCCCAGCACATCTACAATGACGAAAATCTAGAGCACCATTTTACAAGTAAAGCATGGGTTTCTGTCGGCAAAGATTTTAATTTAGATAGACACATCAAATCGATCTTACACTCAACAGAGTTTTGCCCTTCTTCTCAAAGGGAAATGACTGCCACTTCTACAGTTTCGACGGGAGTGTCTGATAATGGCTCCCAGAAAGAAGTAACTGCCACTAAGTTTTCAGTTGATGCCACAATGGATACACAGGCATTACTACTAAAACTTAGGGAAGTGATGAAAAATCAGAAGTTTTTTCTTGTTCTAGACGATGTGTTGAATATAAAACCTGAAGATTGGGATCCATTAATAGCTTCATTGAAAGACGGAACCAGTGAAACCAAAATTCTAGTAACCACTCAGAGTCAGAAAGTAGCGACGATGATCACGGATGGTAATAGTACCATTTTATTGAAAGCATTACCTCATGATGCTTGTTGGTCATTGTTTCAAGGGGCGTTTGCAAACGAAAGGACATGTGCAAAGATAGGCTCGACCTTGCGTAAGAAAGTTGAAACCAAATGTGCTGGTCTCCCCCTGGTAGCGAAGGTCCTCGGGCGTTTCTTGAATTCCAAAATTACCGAGGAGGAAGACTGGACAGATATCTTGAACAGTGAATTATGGGACCTGCTTGAAGACAACAATGAGATTTTTAGGGCTCTGTGGGAAAGCTATCTAGCCCTTTCTACACAGGTAAAGCTATGCTTTACATATGGTTCCATAATTCCTAAAGGTTCTGCGTTTGACAAGGATAAACTAGTCCACTTATGGATGGCGGAAGGGTTTATTTTGCCGCAAGGAGAGAGAAGAATAGAAAATATAGGAAATGGTTACTTCAATGATTTGTTTTCTAGGTCCTTCTTTCAAAACACAAACAATGGCGCCTATGGAATGCATGATCTAATCCATGAATTTGCACACTGGCTCTTTCTTACGGAATGTTTGAGAATTGAAGACTCAGACTCTTCGGACAGGCTTGTCGTTGATTCAGGCGTACGCCATTTGTCAATACTTTGCAAAAGTACATCGCCAAAAGTTCTTGAGGAGGTCAGTTTCTGCGAGAGAATAAGAACAATCCTACTGCAATGTGGTGGTCATCATAATAACATTCATAGTATCCCTTACTCTCTGGGTACAGAGTTCAGAAAGTTACGCGTGTTAGACTTAAGTGGTGCTCAGATCGAAGAATTGCCACAGTCTATTGGTAGTGCGAAGCAACTCCGGCACATTGACCTCTCAAATACTCCAATCAAGAAACTCTGCAAAACTATTTCTAGACTTCCCAGATTACATAGATTGAAGCTCAAAAATTGTGGAAGCATTACTTATTTGCCGAGCATGAAGAAATTATCTAGCCTAAGACACTTTCATCTAGACGAAAAGCTTCAGATATGTTCCATGCCAGAAGGAATTAGTCAATTAACCAGCTTGGAGACGCTTTCTCACTTCTTTATGGGAACGGGGGATGGACAAAAGATTGAAGGGATGAAAAACATGACGAATCTTCGAGGATCATTGTGCATTTTAAAGCTTGAGAGTGTCAGTAATGCACAAGAGGCTACGGAAGCAGCACTGGATAATAAACAGTATCTTGAGGAATTGACATTGAAGTGGAACTCGCAACAGTTATTAAATCCCAATTTAGACGTTGTAGACGTCCTAAGGAGCCTTAAACCTCATGAAAACCTCAAGAAGCTGCATATATCTGGGTATAGTGGCAACAGGTTTCCACAATGGCTGGGCGGGTCAAGTTTCTCCAATCTGGTGAACGTTTCCTTATGCAACTTCAATAATTGCACAGTCCTTCCTCCGCTAGGACAGCTCCCGTCCCTCGAATCCCTCAGTATAAATAAAATGAGGAATGTGGAGGAAGTGGATAATGGATTTTGTAGAATACAGCACCCAGGAACGGGTTTCCCATCTCTAACGACACTACAATTTGTTGACATGTGCAATTTCGAAACGTGGAATGGTGTACAGGAGGGTGACTTTCCTAAGCTTCAGAAGCTTATAATTACCAATTGCGCCAGGCTACTTGAACTTCCAAAGCTCGTATGGCTCGAGTTTGCTGAAATTAACAACTCCGGTTTACTAGAAAGTTGGAGAGATCAGCGGATGAATAGGCCATGAAGTAAAATTCCTACTTATTTTGAACTTTTGAAGTTGGGTTTTCCGTACGTTCTTGAGGTATGACAAATCTTGCTTTTCTCTGTATGCATGGTTCTAATTAATCATAATTTTTCTGGAAGAGAAACAATGGTTGAAGCACACCACGAGCTAAACTCGCACACTTAGATCATTATTATTAGGGGGGATTCAAACCATTGAATCGCCACCGAAAAAGGGGGATAGTTGATATCTCAGCCGGACAAGGGGGAACTCTTTGATGTATAAACCTTTAAGATGTTTTAGTTTAAAATGAAAGTCTCATCAGTCCAATATCTTTTGGGGTCATGTATACTACCTAAGTTTTTTGTCATTCATCATCAAAAGAAGAGAAAAATGTTCGCACATAGTGGTAAATAGGTGATATAATTATCTTATATATTTTATATATATTAATACGATTAGTCTATTTCATTTCTCACAGTTGTTAGTGATTAGTCTATTTCATTTCTCACAGATGTAGAGGCTCAAGGCTATGCCCCGAGGCTCGTGTCCTTTCAATGAGCCTCTGTTACTTTTTTTATTCGATTGCAACATCAAACGGCTGAGTGCTGTCAGTGTCATTTGACTCATTTCAATGAGCCTCCATTTCTTTTTAATTGATTGCATCTGTAAACAATGAAATGTTTTTTATTACTTAGACGATATAAATATTGATGTCTTTATATTTGATGGCATGGATAATGAGCCTCTGCCTTTTCTAGACAGTGAAATTTTCGTATTGGCTGATTGTTAGTCTGTTTTTTATATAAAGTTTTTTTTTTTTTCATAAAACCGAGTTGGAGATTAGCTATTTTTGGCACCAGTTTTATCATCTGATGTGAATGATGTGTTTTTATAGATTTTAACATAAAACACATCTGATTCAATTTAAATCTTAATGTAATTATATATATTATAGTATTTATAGATTTTAACATATAAAATATCTATAATTATATTTAAAATAATAAACAAATATTTTTATATATTATATTATATACTAAAATATATGCAAAATAAATTTTAACATATTATATTTATATTAATTTATTTTTATATTTGATGTTTATCTCTTTAAATTCTCATGGGCATTTCTTATTACACCCCTTTCAAATATTTAATTAATTTATTTCAAAAGCATATTCTTGTAATTATCTCAAAACTGTCAAAACACCCCTCGTGTTGCTTACATATTGTTATGACACCCTTACAGTTGTCATTAATTTATTTCAACCAATTCGCACTTCGCAGCCCCTCCAAAAAGCAGAAAATTTCATATATTTTTAAGATTACAATTGTAATCTGCCAGTAATAACCATAAAATAAAATACAAATAAGTAAATTGTAGAATCGGCTACCATAACCAATTAGGAGTGAACACGTCACTTGCTGTTACATTTAGGAACACGTATAAACTGTCGACATGTTAACTTCTGATTGGGCGTCAAAGTCCATTTTATACCTTGTTTGTAGTAAATGGAGAGTGGTTAGCTGAATTAAGGAGAAGAAAAGGAACAGTGACAAAGCAAAAGTCCCGAGTAAGAAGGAAAAGAAGGTTTTTAAAATTGAACCGGTCAGGGGTCTGTCTCTTGGGTTGAACAGTCTGATCGTTTGAACTGAATGAAAGTTTTGACAAGAAAACTAACAATAGCTAAAACTGTTAGATAGTTTGAATGGTTGAATTGTATGGGTCAGTGGTTTATTGATCAAATCAACAATTCTTAGTAAAATAACAGTTTTGGGATAAAAAGAGATCAATCACCTGATTGGTTCCCAGTTTTTCTGATCCAACTGTCTGGGTACAGTCCGGTTTTAAAAACCATGAAAAGAAGTGTAAAATCTCCAAAACGGAGAAAAATAAAAGCTAGATATCCCCCCAAAACCAGGCAAGGAAACAATATTGGCATTTTGCCCAAACACTACCAAAACCGAGCCAGAAAGATTAGGAACGTAGAGGGTTGACCCTTCTTAATAAATAGGTTGCTTACTTGTAGAACACATGGATACACCATGGAGAAACACATTCATGACCATTTAGTTGATATAGCTGATCATAAATATCTTTAGCTGAGAGAGATAGAATCAGTATATATGGGCATTGCCTTTCCAGGATTGTGAGGTATTGAAGCAAAAGAAATAGCTAAAACAAAATTATAGAAAGAAGATAAAGAGAAATATGGCACAAATGGTAATAATATTTATCTACATGTATCATTTTTAATTACAATGGTAACGTGACTAATTAGATCAGTAGTAGTAATAGAATCAACAGGTGAAATAGGATTTTAGTCTCCTTAGGTGGATATTTAGTTGAGCCTAAAGAGTATTAAGAACTTCCCTTGCTTTCCTGAGAACTTTTTGCCATTAACCTAACCTTAATAGTTTAGGAGGATGAAATATTAGTATTAATAGGTTGAGATAAAGGAAAAGTAGGGAGAAAAAAACAGGAATATGAAGAAGAGAGGAGAGGATCCCTTTTCCATAAAGCCTCTCACTTAAAAAAAGCTGACATCCATTAACATATATATCTATTGACAGGTTTCATGTGAAATAATAGAAACACATAAGAGTAGACAATTTTTTGTTGAAAATACATTAAATTAATGAATAAATATTAATCAATAAATAGTGATTCCCAATAATAGTTTAATCTCTAATAAATATTAAAAAAATAAACAATGATGAAAATATATAATGATTGAAAATATAATAAGTACAATAATTATAATAATACAATAAATATATAACTACTAAAAAATATGATGAAAATGCAATAAATACAATAAATTAAATTTCAAAAAAAAATCATAACAAAAATTAATATTCAATAAATATTAAATTAATTTAAATTTAAATTTCAAAAATTTAAATTAATTTAGTGCAAATCAATAACTAAATTCCACAAAATAAATTAAATTAAATTAAATAATATCATATCAAAAGTACATAATTATTGATAATAAATTAATCTCTAATAAATATTAAATTAAATTCCAATGAATAAATAAATTTATAAAAAATACAATAAAAATTAAAAAATAAAAATACAATAAATACAATAGTTATGAAAATTCAAAAAATAATTACTGAAAATACAATGAACACAATAAATACATAATTACTGAAAATAAGTTTATAACAAAAATACAATAAATACAATAAATTAATTTTTAAGAATTAAATTAGTGAAAATTAATAATTCAATTCCACAAAATACATTAAATAAATTAAATTCATATAAATATTAAATTAAATTCTAAAAATTCAATAAGTTAAATTTCAAAAATAGCATAATGAAATTACATAATTATTAATAAGAAGTCAATCTCTGGTAAATATTAAATTAAATTCCAAAAATTCAATATATTAAATTTTAAAATGTTGAATTAAATTGGTGCAAATCAATAATTAAATTCCACAATACGTTAAATTAAAGTTGAAAAAAAATAGCATAACAAAAACATAATTACTGAAAAGAAAATAATCTCTAATACAATAAAGCAAACATAAAAGTATGTACTTGTTTTGATTAAAAAATTGGATTCAACACAAATTTCCAAGAAGGAAAGTCTACCTTTTGTTCAAGTCAATTATTAAAAACAACGAGGTGAAGAAGGGAATAAGGAAACCTAAAAGAAGAGACTAATGAAATTAAACAGCATCCTACTTGGGAAGGGGGAGGAATGGAGAGAGAGAGAGAGAGAGAGAGAGAGAGAGACTAGGCCTCTAACTTGGCATATTGGGAGGTGTGGAAACCTATGTCTTAGGAGAGGAACAAGGAGAAAAAGGGAGGTTAATGAATTCATAGAGAGGGTGCAGAGAAAGGCTACATACTTGGCATAATGGGAGGTGTAGAAACCTATATCTTAGGAGAGGATAAAGGAAAAAAAAAAAAAAAAAGAGTAACAAATTCATAAAGAGTAATGGAGAGAGGTTGCAGACTTGCATAATGGAAGGTGTGGAAACCTAAATCTTAAGAGATGAAAAAGGAAAAAAAGGGTAAATTGATGAAACCTCCCCTAAAGTTTCTGATCGTTGTTGAAACATTCCCTGAAGTTTAGTAATTGCAATCACCTCCCATTAACTTTTTAATACAGTTGCAAGTAGACTCCTTTTGGTAGAACCTTAAAAAAAAAGGGCATGAAAATGTCCAAAATATCCACACACTTACTTTTGAGACTGTTTCCTATGGACCAAAAAAAAAAAAAAAAAAAAACAAAAACAATACAAACTTTGTAAACAACAAAAACAAAGATATTTTATACTTGTAGCTTTACCTTTGAGTGATTGATATGAAGGGCAAATTTGAAAAATAAATCAATTTCAAAAAAAAAAAAAGAGATTGGAAGGGTTTGGGGTAGTGATTCATGTGAAGAGAAAAATTTAAAAACATTTTTCTTAAAAGTAATTACATGGGTATTTTTGACATTTTAATGCCTTTTTAGAAAATTCTACCATAGGGGGTCTATTTGCAACTATGTCAAAAAGTTTAGAGGAGGTTTCAGCAACAACCAGAAAATTTAAGGGAGGTTTCAGAAATTTATGAAAAAGAGACTAACGAATTCCTAGAGAGGAATGGAGAGAGAGGTTGCTGATTTGGCATAATGGGAAATGGTATCTAACCAAGAAGAAAGAGTAAAAAAAAGGAAACATATATCTTAGGCGACTCCAACTAATTCATGAGAGAATAAGGGGGCGTTCTTTTTCTAGATTTTGAGAGAGGGGAAAGTTGGTCAATGGGATTTTGATTCTCATTGACCAAATACCCCATGTCCTTTTTTCAAATTCATGTAGTAAGTGATACCCATCTCTTAGGTGGGTAAATAACCTTCCCACCTTGGGGAAAAGTTACCAACACTTGAAAGGGACAAAAATGCCCCTTGTGACAATGAAATATTATGGAAAAATGGCCATTGCCTTATTTACATGGAAAATAAAAGAACATGGGTAAATGCACTTACCCATGTAAATCATTCCTAGGAAACAATTACCTAGGTAAGTGTATCTACTCGGATAAGTAACTTATTGAAATGCAAAAGGGGCCTAAGAGAGAAATTGTAGGAGCATTCAAGGGAGGCTAATGAATTCATAGGAGAGTATTCTACGTGAGAAGGGAGATGATACCTTAAATATGATTGGATAGTTTGAAAATGACATGGATTTTAATAATATAAAATTAAAAAAAAGGAGAAAAAATAGGAACTTCTTTCTTTTAGTGTGTGTACACACACACACACACATATATCTATATATATATATATTATATATATATATATATGTATATATATATATATGTATGTATATATACACACACACCCACCCACCCTTTTTTGAATTTTTGAATAGAAGATATCCCACCAAGACCTAAAATAGGGATGAAGCAGACATGATTAAACACCCCTAAGGAAAATAAGAGGTTGATTCACTAAGGCTTATTTTGGAAAGAGTACAAATACAAATATGCAGAGTACAAAACCTTGTATTTAGTACATATTTGCACAATGCATATTTGTATTTGTACTCCTTCAAAACTAAGTCGAATAAACAAAAAAGGTTATGAAGGGATTGAAAATGTGGTGATTTAGATAGGGGTGTCAATGGTATTCGAAAATCTGATTTCGAATTCAATATTCGACATAATCGAATCAAATTCGAATAATTCGAATATCTAATCGGTCGGATTTAGATATCCTATGCTTACCGAATGGTTAATCAGATTCGAATTTGGATATGACCTGATTCGATTTGATAAATATCTAAATTCGATTGATTATTTAATTCTTATATATAATATATATAATATTTTATATAATAATTAAGTTATATAAATAATTTATATATTTATATACTTTATATCAATAAAATATTTATTTTATATATTTATTAATTATCTAAAATAATTAATTAATCAAGTTTAAATTGAATATTCGAATATTTAATCGGATTCAAATTCGGATATTAATTTCCAATATCCATCAGATATCGAATCGAATTCGGATATCGGATTCGAATTTGGATATTACCTGATCCGGTTTGAATTTGACCCATTTACACCCCTAGATTTAGATGATATGAGAGTGAGAAGAATTGTAACATGCATAAAACATTCCCCCAAAATTTATAATGAACATTCATCTAATATTGAAAAATTATGTCATTTCCATCAAGTGTTTGCATTTTTTTGGGCGATTGATCTGAAATTAAATCTTTAATAATCTGATTAATATTTAGAACTGTTCTATATATTTTTCTTGATTTTTGGGCTATTCGTATGGTGGAGATTGAATTTTTTAATGGTGCAAGAAATCTATACACCTACTATTCTATTCATTATTGGTTTGTAATTAATTATTTTTAATTTGTAGACGGAATGTACAGGAATTCAATTCTGATGTAATATTAATAGAAAATTAAGTTTTCTATTTTATTTCATTCGAAGTCGAAGCAAAAAGCGCAAATGAGAGATTTTCGCAGATTTGGGTTCGGCCATCTATGATTTGCAGTTTTGGAAACTATGTACTGCGAACTAATCTTTGTTTTTGTAGGGTAGTAGTACGAACAACCCTCCTACTGATTCTTGATTGTCTTGTATCAGTTATTTAATTTCAAATCATTATATTGAATTAAATCTTAAAATTAAACATCGAATCCTAGACCCATTCGAACCAGATTGAACCAAACTGGTTAGATCGAATCTGTGGTTCTATGGGGGTTGTTATCTGCCCTAAAATTTTCTACATAGATCAATGAATTGATGGTTAATTGCAATATGCAATTCGGTCCATAGGTGTAAAACCTTGTGTTTTAATTATGGGTTTTACAGTTATCTAATTGATTGAATCAATTATGATTTTTATGCATGTGATGTATGGATGTATGATGTGCTACGTTCTTGAGCCATAAGCACTTGGCCCATGCTGATTCGTTAAGTGTCTCTTATGCACACCATGGTTGAATGCATATCATTGTCATGGTGTCCTTAAGATCATTGGATGATCTCCCTTTGTGGTGTTCCCCACACCATTTTCCCCTCGAAGAGAAACTGTGTAGATCCCTAGCCATTTAGGGCCTATCTAAATTTGGTTTTGAGAAAGTCAGTGAGAGCCACTTTGGTTTGACCTAAATAAAACTAGGGCATAATATTCCGTTCCCTCCATTGAAATATGAGTGCATGTGATAGGGCAATTCTTATAATGAATTCTCTAAAGGCCTTCCATCATTAACATGAAGATGCTCCATTCAGTAATGAGAAAACGCACCATAAAATTGGGTTATTCATTTGCTGTTGGATTTGTTGGAATGTTTCATAAGATGATAAGGGCATCATAGACTAATGTGGGAGGGGCCTATCCTAAAATGGAAGACTCTCTCACGGTACCTTAGCGTTCATGAATATGATGAGTAAGCACTCACTGGATATAAATGTTTAACCTAAAATGGTAATAAACCTTGTTAGACAGAGGCCAAAGGGAAAACTCATAAGATGACTAGATGTAATCCTTTACAAAAGGTGGTGGGGTTATGCAACTGAAACAGTTGGTTTCATGCACCTTATGTAATTTCCCACATTTCTAGAGACAATTCATAGTTTTTGTCACTACTGAGATGGGAGGAAAATCTCAGAGATGAATAAATGAAAATAAAACATAGATTAAAAATCATATCTATATAGATAACATGAATTAAATAAGATTGTGAACTAATATTTACTTTGCCCTTTATCAGAAATGACAAACAGACAATTCGCTAAATTGTTAGACGACAACAAGTTTAAGGGCCCAAACTACGGTAACTGGTATCGTAACCTTATGTTGGTCCTGACATCCGAAAAATTGAACAATGTAGCTAAAAACCCTACCTTGTATTATCCGAGTGATAGGGCTTCTAAGGCCCATAGGAGGGATTATCAAAAATGGGAAGAGAAAAACTATCTTGCTCGGTATTACATCATAACCTCTTTAAATAATCAGATACAACGACAATTCGATTAGATCAATTTGTCCAAAAATATCTTGGATAGTCTAAGGACAATGTATGAAAAACATAATCATTATATTCGTCAGAAGGTCTTGAAACAGTTCATAACTGCATAAATGTCCAAGAACTAAGTAGTTCATGACCATTGTCTTAAGATGATGGAATACATTAATGAACTAGAGGCTCTTGGATTTGGGCTTGATTATGTCACCAAAGTTGATGCCATCCTAAATTCTTTGTCTTTTTCTTTCAATTAGGTCATCATAAACTATAACATGAATAAACTATTAATGTTAGCATCCAAGAACTCAACAATATATTGCAGAGGGCTAAAGAATTAATAAAGAAGGATGAGCCCATTGCCATGCTTGTTGTAAGTGGCAAATCAGACAAAAAGAAGAGAAAGGCAAAGAAAAAGCATTAGAAGAAAATTAGCAAACCCAAAAAGGCAAAGAAAGGACAAAGCAAAGAACTCTTTTTAGTCACGAGGAGAAGTTACATCCTGTATGCTTGCATGTGAAGAACTCTTTTTAGTCAAAGCAAAGAAAATCACCTCCATATTAATCAAATACAGGAGAACACTGCTACAAAATTTCAACTAACCCGAACTCTAGAAAAATATTTTGTATAAGCATAAAGGTGGATCAAATCAGCAGCTACATCATGCCGACACTTGTATATACATGGAGAACTTCAAACTTCATCCCTCAACCTTGTATGTACACTGCTTACCATAATAAAGATTTCTACAGCTCTCTCCGGAGATCTACAGATCCAGAAGTATGGGTGGAGCTTTATTTGGGTCACCAAATACACTTCTCATTACATACCTTACCTATTAACATGAATTACATTCAGATCACAATGAAAGACAAGCATTGTGGGGGGGGGGGGGGGGGGGGGGGAGAGAGAGAGAGGTTCCCTCCCTCAAGTAAAAATAGAAAGGTAAGCACCTTATCAAGAGTAAGAGCCAAATTCTGAAGCCTCTGGTTATAGACCCCCTCAGCCTGTATCATGCAAGAAGAGATAAGACACAAGTTATTATAAAATCATTCATCAACCCACAAGCATAACATTCATAAGCTTATGTCCACCCATGCATCACATAACAATGTGCAGAGTCTGCAAACATGCAATGAATGATATGATATAAACATATCATAACCAATAGTCACTTGAATCTCAGCTTCATTTTTCTCAACTTCTTCAGAAATATCTAGGAAAATTTTCCTCTTCTCTTCCAAGTTATGCCTTAGAATCTCCTCAAGAAGCTTTGTTCTTTCAAAATTTATAAACCTCACCTTCATTCAAATTCGTATAAAATACATTCAGAAACAAACCAGAGAAGCATCAATTCTGTGACAAATTATAAGGTAACAACATATACCAGACGGGCTGAATATGCAATAAGTCAATCAGGTAACCCAGCAAGCAAGCAGGCACCTAGACCAGCCCTTCCCAAGTCGATATAATCCTCCTCAGATACGGAAGTCAATTCACAAGCTTCTAACATCAACACTTCTCTTGGATAGTTTTTCTAGCACTAGAAAGGATTGCAGGAAACAAATTGAAGAAGTAATTTTTCTTCAATCAATTCAAACAGAGAAGAAAGGAAGGAGGTCATTACCAGAACACTAGTATCACTGTGATTTCTGTGGAAGAACCGCTTGGGCAAACAAGTTGTGAGAAGTTCTAGAATATACCAACTGGACAGTGATGGAAGCACTTCCACTGAAGGATGGCTTAAACTCATCCTGGAGCCTTCACAAATCGGGCATATTTGGCATGGATGGAAGGCAAGTCAAGAGCTCGTGCAGATCAGTTTTTTTTCAGCACTTCAGGCAGGTGATGCAGGGATTGGAGATCCACAACTTCTGGAAAAGGGAAAGGAAAAGGAAAAGGAAGAAACCAATCAAGTGCCTGAAACAAAATGGTCTAGGTTTTAGAGCAAGAAAATTTCCAGACTGAGAAAGGCTGAAAAATATAAACTTCTTTTACTATAACACATCCAAAGACCAATAAACTCATAAGTCATTAGAACCCACAATTAGAACCTTCGTAACAAATCAGCATAGAAAAAGAAGTTTCTAACTATTGGACAATACCATTATGTTCAGAAACTCGGACATTTTTGTTAATACAACAATGTGATTGCATTATTAGTTAGAGCCCAGAGAGAATTCTTTGCAGGCATATATATTTTCTCAATTTTCTAAACTTGGATTTTCCTTCTTTATCTGAAATGAATTTTTATTTAAAATAAATTGGAAATGATCTGGGCACATCCTATTTATGTCATATTAGGTGCAGCCCCAAATCACTCTCCAATGAAGATCTTTTGTTATAGTGAAAATAACATAAGGAGAACTATCCATGGGCATACTAGTAACATATTCAAATTGGTACTAGTCAACATCTTGTACAAAATGAAACATACCGTCAACCACAGTGGGAGGAAACCCAAAACAGATGGAAGAGAAGCAAAAACAATGCAAGATAGAGCAAGAACCACACTTTGCTTGACCTGCAAGAGTGCATTCAGATTAGATTAATTAACATGATCTGCAGTTCCTGCAGAAATATAAATGGCAGTGGACTGATGAATACCAGTGATGTTGTTTGACGAGCTTTAGTAATGCAAAATGGTACACCAGAAATATTATCCTGCAACAATAAACCATCTGCAACAGCTATAGCAGTTGCACTGGCACGTTGAGCAAGCACTATACCCACAGTTGCTGCAACAAGTGCTGGTGCATATACCATTATCAAACCTCCTCCTGTGAAGAAGTTGCAGAACTTTGCTTGACCTGCAAGAGTGCACTCACGTTAGGAGATAGCCATGCATTTTGTACCACACAGACTAGTTGAAAACAGAGAATAAATAAGCATGACAGGCTACCACCTTCTTTGTTGCAAAGCATAAGTGGATCCTGCGGGACATTTCTGTCTTGCTACTAGAGCTTTTGCTACCATTGCAGGCAGGCTATGGCACATTGCAGGGGTAAGGCTGCAAACATCTTTTCTAAAGCCCATTTAGGACTGCATACATCTTTTCTAAAACCCATTTAGGAACTTTAGTTTAATGTGGATAGAATGCAAACCATTCAGTAATGTTGCTTCACAGAATTCCCATACCCATAGCTGATACCATGTGGCTCCACCCAGTAACCAACTGGAATTTCTGTTAGAGGCATTAAGAAGTTTGCGATTGGAGCACGAGCAGAAGTCTAGGTGGGGCAGAAGAGAAACAAGAGAAAAGAGAAGCGAGAAAGAGAAAGCCTGAGGAAGTATAGAAGCCATGACCACTCAATGAAGAAGATGAGGAAGAGGCAGAGGAGGAAGAAATTTCTACAGTCATATTGATGATTGATGATCGATTAAGAGTCTAACAATAATAGTAAACAAAAAAGCATATCAGTAAACACACTTATAATGCCAATCTTGGAATTGTACTTTGAGACACATATTACCTCTGCACCTCTTGAAGGTAAATCCCGATCATCATTTAGCATATCCTGAAGATTTTGCGAAAGTATAGATATTATCCTTCCCACCCGGTGTTGTACATCACTACATGCTCTAGACACCCTTTCAAGGTTATCTTCTATCCGCTTGAATCGTTCATCTCTATCCTCATGCCCCCAACCTCCTCTTGTTGATGTAAACTCTGATGCTCTATTTCTACAACTCATGCTCAAAGTGGAAGGAGTAATGCCTAATCCATACGTTCGCACATACCCATGTCGTTTTGCTCCAAACATTTGATCAAAGTCGTCGTCATTAGGGACTGAGGACCCACCAGAAGTCGTGGTCCATTGTGATGTTAGGTTCTCTAATTGTTCCTACAAAATACAACACAACTGTTGTGAGGCTAATATGGGATTTTTATACTAAAACATATAATTAACATTAAATACGTGTGTGTTCAATAATCAACCATTGCCCTTCTTGATTCTGCATCTACAGGCGCCCCATCTTTCCTTTTATGTGTTTTGATCCACACAAGTCCCTTACTTGGTTGTGCCCCATCACTGGTTTCCTGCATCTATATCCATACTAAGCATTCGACATTATCATCATTTTCAAGTAGTAGTATAGTTAGCTGATTGTATTACCATCTCATGACGCAATCTTGCATTACTCTTATTGGTCCCCCCAGAGTGTGCGTATTTTTGCTAGGACCGATTTCCTCTAGCTATAGCACTCTGTATCTACAGTTTTATGAAAACTACAAGTGTAAGGCCACATATATTGTGACACTCGAACAATATAGGTTAATCAATATAATTAAGAGATAATACCTTGCCCTCATCAAAGTTCCAAAAAATGACAAGAATCTGCCATTGATCATTAGGAACCTTATTTGGGCAATTCCGCATTGCCTCATCAGGGGTAACTGGATCATAGTATATGGCTTTCAAATCTGACTTGTAATCTTTCCATTTTTTTCCAATCGAGGACAATACCCACTTTTTACCTGTACTATCTATCTCAAATTTACCCTACAAAGAACACATTTAAGCCAATGTATTAGCAATTAATGTATGAATTCAATCAAATAAGCAGACCTAAATAAAAAAATCATATACCAGTACAAGGTTCCAAATGTCCTCTTTACGGGACTGGAAATAAAGTCCACTGCTTGAAACCTAGAGGACAGAGATCGCTGTTCCTGGCAATTGTTCCTTTAAACTTCACTATTTTCTTTGTATTTTCTCCAATTCCTTGGCCTACCTCATTTAATGTTATGGGTATTTTTTTCTCCTGTTGGCAAGTTCCAAATATCGACAACTCTTATGGGGCCCCTGCCCCTCCTTTGCACTGAGGCATCTATTTCATAGTACACAAGAAGTTAAAACATTCAAAGTGAATATGATAAAAATAAGGCCCAAAATAAAAAGTTATTCATAAAATAATACCAATTGATCCAACAACATCTTCAACCATAATTTCCTACGAGAAAGAAAACAAACATTTTAAATTAGTTTCCTTTGGATTCCGATTTGGAATGATCCAATCCCAATAGTCTGTTTGATTCAGACAGGAATGGGAATGATAATTAGAATCAGCAAGAATGAGATTTCATTCCCCAAACTGTGCAAGGGCTGGTACCATCCATACTCCCAAATATTGGAAGTCTAATGCCACCACAAGAGTCAGCATCCCCACTCCAACTCATCTAGGGGTTTGTACCATCTGCCCTACCAAGGGCTCATTAACGAAGAGCACCCTATTCTCATATATGATGTAGTATGGACCAACAGACCTGAACTTGCAAACTTGCATGGGGACCATTAGGGTTATCAATGGTATGGACCAACAGACCTGAACTGATCTGAATCTATTATATGGAGCTGGATCTGTATTTTAATCCCCAATTATTAATAGAATCAGTTCCTGTTATGTATTTTGAGTCCCCATTAGAATTTTCTATTTTGGTTAAGAAAGGGTGTAGACATCTTAACAAAGGACCATTCTATTTTGGTTAAGAAAGGAGAGGATCTGTACCCATGCAGTATAAAACAAGAAAGGAACTTACATGGAAGTAAGAAAAACCTAATTAGCTAATTCACTCAGCAACAACCCCCAAAGTCCCTTTATCAACAACCTATCAAAAGATAGTATACTCCAATCAACTCAAATCAGCCTCAACCCCACCTATTTAGGGTCAGTCATGTCAGTACATTACATCAAACCAAAGAAATTTTGAAAACTCTGTTTCCTGTTTGCAAGGAGCTTAGAGTTTTTTTTTTTTTGGTTTGGGGTTGGTTGTATTGGGCATACTGGTTTTCCTCTGTACAGCTTCTCAATGTACCGGGGTTCTATCGTATCTTTGCTTTATGGTTTTTAATGAATTACTTTACCTTACAGTTCAAAAAGACAGATCCCCAAAGCATACAATGTTTTCAGACAACAGAATATCCCAGCCTCAGTTTCAGTCCCTTTCCTTCCTGAGGACCTCTACTCTCACCCTCGGGGGTACCAGTTCAGTCACCATCTCTAACTCCACCTTCAGACCGCAATTACAAGGGGAAACTCAGTTCCCCAAACAGATACCCAGTCAGATCCAACCCCATACACCAAGGAAGCCATATAATATGTGTAGAGTTTATCTTGTTTATTGGGGTGGAATGCTTTTATTGTTTGTTGGGCTAATTGGCTAAATGTCCTGAGGTGGGGATAATGTTGGCATTGGAAAGCACTAAGTTGCAGCAGTGCAGAGTGATAATGGAGGATGACAGGGGACACTAAAGTTTCTTTGTATGTGCTATTGTGAGCCAATCAGGGAAGAGCAAAAGATGGGAGTGACCTACTGCACTAACTCCTCTTTATGTTTATGATAAGAGCATGACAACTCCTTTATATCAAATTCATGGATACCAGCTAAAAGCCAACCATCCTTTTGTAAAGCTTGTCCTTTATCCAACCACTTAGGAGTCACATCACTTGGTCCATACTCAGCACCATACCGCATCCACCTCTTCCTTTGATGCCAAACACTACTTTACCAAAGTAAAAAAAAAAATCTCTACTATGTACCCTTCATAGGATACTCATAAAATCTCCTTTTCACTATGTCTGAAAGATACCCATCACAGCTCTTCCCTCTCTTGTTAATTTGGATGTTAGTATTCATGTGCGTGTGCATAGAATAGAAATGTAAAGTAGTTAGTATTCATGTGCGTGTGCATAGAATAGAATTTGACTGTATGTTAGCTGTGAAACAAATGGTTCACCTAGACAAAAAAAGCCCCATTTCCCAAGGAACAAATATTCCCAAGACCATGATTTAGAAAGTACTTTTTCAGAATGATAGTCTAGTAGTAAATAATAACTTCCAACAGGTAGGTGCGTGGTGCTAGACTTAGGGTTAAGATCCTCTAATGACATCTACCTTTCAGGCATCAGCACACCTACCAATGCTACTGCTCACAGCTATTCTATTCTAAGTTAGGTGATTTCTAGTACATTTGCATTAGCCTAACATAAACATTTGTGCAAGCTATAGGATCCGGCTGTAGCGGCCTCTTGTTGGTGTTTAGCCTAACATAAACAACTTACGATTACTGTTTCTCCTCGGATGTTTTCTGGAAAAGTGGTTCTCAAGATTAAAAGAAAAAGAAGAAAGAAGACAAGTCATTTAAATTGCTTCTCGTTTTTACTCATCTGGGTCCTACCCTACACATTATATCAATATCAAGTTATCTCTGTTGGACAGTTTTGTATGTCCTTAGCTCCAATCAGTTTTGATGTACTTTTGATATTTAATGTAAATAAATAAAGTATATGTTTGATTCATGTTGTGTGGTATACTTTTGTGTAAAACCCTTAAACTGGACACTTAATGAGACTTGTGTTAGTTTTAAATGTTCATAGCCGTTGGATAAGTCTGGGGAGATTTATCCTACCAAGGCTAACACTGGTGTGCTGCCAACTGTTGGGGTGGCTTGTCTCAGCCGCTAGGGTGAGACCCAAGGCACACGTAGTGTAGGATTACTTGAATCCTTGAACCGGACCAGATTTCCAATATTGCCATAGACCTTGGAGATTGATGGACAAAACTGGAAAGTTACACCTGACCCCTAGACTCGATTATGATATTGGACTAGGTGTCGGATTGGGCTGTCTTTGATATCCCAATCAGTGAGATCCTTAGCGGGGGTCAAAACCTGGGTATGTTGGGACAGCTCGAGAATTCATCTGAATGGGTGATCGTAGTGACAGGATCAACCCCTTTGTCGGACAAAGGTAATGATCGGGGATGCACTCTCACTGATGGAAACCAAGACAGCCGATTTCAACAGTCTTGGTTTCCATCAATGAGAGTGCATCCCCGATCATTACCTTGTCCGACAAAGGGGTTGATCCTGTCACTATGATCACCCATTCAGATGAATTCTCGGACAGTCCCAACATACCCAGGTTTTGACCCCCGCTAAGGATCTCATTGATTGGTATTTCAAAGACAGCCCAATCCGACACCTAGTGCAGTATCATAATCGAGTCTAGGGGTCGGGTGTAACTTTCCAGTTTTGCCCATCAATCTCCAAGGTCCAGGGCAATACTGAAAATCTGGTCCAGTTAAAAGATTCAAATAATCTTACACTGTATGTGCCTAGGGTCTCACCCTGGTAGCTGAGACAGGCCACCCCAACCGACTTGGTGGCACCACAGTGTCAGCCTTGTCAGGACAGATCTCCTCAGACCGACCCACTGGCTGTGAACATTCTAAACTAACACGAGTCTCATTAAGTGTCCAGTTTAAGGGTATTACACAGAAACATACCAAGGGAACATGAATCAAATATGCACTTTTATTCATTTACAATAAACTCATAAAGTACATCATTCTGATTGAAGCTAAGGGCATACAAAACTGTCTAACAGATCCCACTTGCACTTAGGTCTAATCAGGTACTAGCCGGAGTCCCATGCTTTTCACGTGTTTCTCAAACACTTTCTGTGATAGTGGCTTTGTCAATGGGTCTATCACATTCTCTGCTGATGCTACCTCTTATCATCATCCTCCCGTAGGTCCAGTGTTGTTATACAACAGTGGAATGGATGATGTGCTAAATTCCAAATTTAGGAATGAACACTTTCATTCATAAGGCAGCCTCACTTACGACAATGTGTTCGGCATTGGTTGTGGACTTTTAATTTGCTACTTAGGACCCTTGTTTGCTGACATTCAGGAAACAGCACACAATCCTATCGTGAAAACATATCCAGATGTAGACTTTCTATCATCTGAATCCGACTGGAAATCGGCATCTGTATACCCTTGGATCTGCAGTGAGCTACCGTCGAACACTAGACAAAGCTCTTTTGTCCTTTGAAGGTACTTAAGTATGTTTTTCACAGCAATCCAATGCTCCTGCCCTGGGTTGGCCTGAAATCTGCTTACTATAGTCACTACCTGGGCTATGTCAGGACGAGTGCACAGCATGGCATACATGATGCTCCTTACGGCTGAGGCATAGGGAACGTCTTTCATGCCATCAATCTCCTCAGAAGTTTTGGGAGACATCTTCTTGAAGAGAGTAACTTCGTGCCTGAAAGGAACATTTCCTTTCTTGGAGTTTTCCATGCTATATCTTTTGACTATTTTGTCAATGTAAGCAGATTGGGATAATCCTATTATCCGCTTCGATCTATCTCTATAGAGTCGAAGACCCAGTATATAGGAGGTTTCTCCAAGATCTTTCGTGGAGAATTGTTGTGATAGCCATACTTTCACCGTAGTTAACATTCCTACATCATTCCCAATGAGTAGAATGTCATCTACATACAGAACCAAGAAGGTAACCTTATCTCCACTATACTTCCTGTAGACACAGGGTTCATCTGGATCCTGCTCAAAGTCAAACGATTTGACAGCAGAGTTAAAACGGATGTTCCAACTTCTAGAAACTTGCTTAAGTCCATAAATGGATCTGTTAAGTTTATATACCATGTTTTCGTGTCTTGCAGCAATGAAGCCTTGCGGATGCTGCATATAGATATCTTCAGTAAGATCTCCATTCAGGAATGCAGTTTTGACATCAATTTTCCAAAATCTCATAATCATGGTATGCTGCTACAGCTAGTAGGATCCTAATGGATTTAAGCATGGCCACAGGCGAAAAGGTTTCCTCATAATCGATGCCCTCTTTCCGAGTGTACCCTTTCGCCACCAGTTGAGCTTTGAAGGTCTCAACCCTACCATCGGGGCCCTTCTTCCTCTTGTAAATCCATTTGCAACCGATTGCTTTTACCCCAGAGGGTGAATCTACTAGAGTCCAGACTCCATTGGTCTCCATTGAGTCCATCTCTGCTCTCATGGCCTCCACCCACTTCTAGGAATCTATGTCCACCTCACTAGTCAAGGTTTCCACCAGGTAACTATCCTGGTCATAACCATAACGGACTGGTGGCCTGGATACCCGAGTGGATCTTCTTGGTTGGTCACTAC
Organism: Nelumbo nucifera; assembly: GCF_055504915.1. NCBI lineage: Eukaryota > Viridiplantae > Streptophyta > Magnoliopsida > Proteales > Nelumbonaceae > Nelumbo > Nelumbo nucifera. Next base: position 29,796,835 of record NC_142649.1, read on the forward strand.
CTAGAACTTGTGGGACATCTCCCACTGCTCCTGAACTCTCATCATCAAGGACTATTTCCTAACGATGGGTGTCCAGGATATAATCGGTTTCCAAGAATTGTGCATTTTGTCTGCATAACACTTTCTGCTCACTTGGGTCATAGAATAGGTAACCTACAGAGCCTTTTGGGTAGCCTACTAATAGGCAACGGCTGGTCTTGGATTCCATCTTGTCTGCACTCGTTCTTTTAATGTGTGCTGGACAACCCCAAATCTTCAAGTGTCTGACACTTGGTTTCTTTCCAATCCAAAGTTAAGTCCCAGAAAGCTAAGTTCTCACTTTTTAGAAATTGAAGCTATCACTTTATAGTTTACATTTTTTATGAACTCAAAGACTATGCAGTAAACTAACAGACTAAGTAGCTCTACCAACCTTACTTTCAATTCAGATAAAACCTCATCAGTCCTCTCCGCAAGGTCCCTTCTACAAAGATGAGCTCTTCATTGCTTCCGCGGGGGTTGGCAGCCAACGAACTAAATAGGCACCCATGTTGGTAGAGCCTTCCAAGGCTCCCGTGTGAGTTGGTGACCTAAAGTTAGTAGTGCTGCCCCTGAAGGTCGAGCTCCTAGTAGCTTCTTGTAGGAGTGGGTGACCGCATTACAAGGCTGATTCATCACAATCATAGGTAGCTCGGCACCTGGTCAGCCCGACACCTCAGGTAGCTCGGCACCTGGTCAGCTTGGCACCTCATAGGTAACTCGGCACCTAGTAAGCTTGACACCTCAGGTAGCTCGGCACCTCACAGGTAGCTCAACACCCGGTCAGCCCGACACCTCAGGTATCTCGGCACCTCACAGGTAGCTCGGCACCTAGTCAGCCCGACACCTCACAGGCAGCTCAGCACCTAGTCAACTCGGCACCTGGTTAGCCCTACACCTCACAGGTAGCTCGGCACCTCACAGACAAAGCCTACAAGCCACATTACTGCTTAAGACCCAGTTGCCTCTTCGGCAAGGGCAAAGTCAAGAAGAGTGGACTACAAGTCGCTCCCAAAGCCTACAGGTCACATTATTGCTAAATACCCAGTTGCTTCCTCAGCATGGGCAAAATCAGCAAAAGTGAACTATAAGTTGCCCCCAAAGCCTAAGGGCTACACTACTGAACTGGCAGAGACCTCCTCACCTTACAGGCTGCTTGCTACTTGCAAGCAGCTCGCCACATACAGACGACTCCCAAGGCCTAAGGAATTGGATCGACATTTACTAGCTCGTCGACTTACAGGCCAAAAGAAGAATACTCCCTTCACTGAGTTACTCTCAGCTCGGGAGTGGGGGGCAAATGATGAGGGCAGATTTGGCCCTCCAGTGAAATTGTGACACGTGGCACCTCGTGACAACTAGGCGACACCCAGGCAACAACTTACCAAGTTGGTGTCCCACCCGGGCACCGGCCTGGCGTGGCCTGCGCGACCTGGCCGACCTGGATCAGCCTAGCACATGATCCGACTTGGCCGACCTAGCCGACCTGGATTAGCCCGACACATGATCCGACCTGGGCGACCTGGATCAGCTTGGCACACGACTCGACCTAGCTGACCTGGCAACCCATAAGATATGCCCACCGATATCAAGGAGCTCGCCAAGGAGCTCGGTAGCTCACCAAAGAGCTCGCCAAGGAGCTAGGCAGCTCTCCAAGGAGCTTGCCACCAAGGAGCCAGGCAGCTCGGCTGAGCTCGCCACAAGCAGCTCGGCTGAGCTCGCCACAAGCAGCTCGGCATAGCTCCCCCGGCAGCTCGCCACTTGTAGGGTAGCTCGATACAGAAGAGCAATTTGGCGTATCACAGGAAGATCTCCTACTGACAACCGTACCTGACAGATCTGGAGACCTGTGCCCACGTCTCTCGCCAAGCGGCGCCTTGCCTGGTAGAGCCGTACTCTGCTACAGTTGCCTGCACCCGCCGCCTCAGCTCTGACAGTGACGACTGTGGCAGAGAGACAGAGGCAATTATGCCTGACTTGACAGAGGTGGTCACGCCTGATTTGACAGGACACCACTATATAAGGACTCCAACCCTCAAAGGCAAGGGAAGAGAATGAAAAAATGGAGCTAATCCCTGCTCTCTACCTCTCTCATTCCTCTAATATCATCTTCAAGCTCTCGACAATCAGAGTGCTAACTTAGGCATCGGAGAGTCCCTGTCAGGTAAATACTCCTGGGCCCCCTAGTTCAGTTCTTGTAGGTTCCTTAGCTCCCGCCGCCTACAAAGAGGAATGAAAGATGGAGTTCTCGTAGGTCCCTCAGCTCCCGCCGCCTACAAAGGAGAGGAGATCACCTCATGCAGAGGGCAGTTGGGTTGCGCTACACCAGGGAGCTCCACCATCCTCTGAGTTACAGGCCGCCTAGGAGCAAGTTAAATGACGAGTCCACCAAAGTAGCTCACCACCAAGGAGCTCAGCATAGCTCTCTCCCGGGCAGTTCGCCATCAGGGAGCTCGCCATAACTCTCCCCAACTCGGCATAGCTCTCCCCCAGCTCGGCATAACTCTCCCTCAGGCAGTTAGCCATCAGGGAGCTCGTCACTAGGTAGCTCACCACCAGGGAGCTCGTCACCAGGTAGCTCACCACCAGGGAGCTCGTCACCAGGTAGATCACCACCAGGGAGCTCGTCACCAAGTAGCTCGTCACCAGGTAGATCACCACCAGGGAGCTCGTCACCAAGTAGCTTGTCACCAGGTAGCTGACCACTAGGGAGTTCGTCACCAAGTAGCTCACCATCAGGCAGTTCACCATCAGACAATTCACCATCAGGGAGCTCCACCATCCTCTCCTGGGAATAGGTCAAATGACAAGGCACTTAGCCAAAAAAAATTGATACATCACAAAAATTGATATGTAACCAGAAACGATTACATCAATTTCCAATGTTATTCCTTTGCGATTAAGCTTGGGAGGTCTAAAACGAAAGGTCATGTCTTTTCTTGAATTATATCTTTTGAAAGGTAGAAAGATTTCTACATGTTTCTGAAAATTCGTGTGTGTGCAGTCAATCCATCATACCTATTATCGCAATGCTTGGCTCGCCAAGTGGTGCATTACTTGTCTTTAGATGGCATGTTCCATTGGAGTTGCAACATCAGCCTGGTTGTCACCTCATTCTAAATTCATCGTGATTGGGCATCATTTGGAGGCCCCTCGGAGATCTTTGTGGTATCATAGCCCCCATATCTCTACCGATTCCCTTGGTCTATCCAAATTGGTTTAGGGATAAGAGACCTCTTTCGTTTGAGGGGCGATTAGTCCATGCACAAGTTGGTCATCCAAGGGCAATCAGCTTGTTATTGAGATGGCCCATGTTAGCCCACGCAGAGAGACAATCACGCATCATGCCAAAGAAATGGCCGAATGCCCACTTGATGTCCAACCTGATCTCATGAGCGCGACATAGGCTAACATACCACTCCCGCCCATGTCGAGGATGAGGCCTTTTCTAGCCTACACAGCCTCCAGGCCATAGCCACCGAGACCGAAAAAACACCAAAATAATTATTTGCCAAATGAGTGCAAAGTATTAATTGATCCAATCCACATAATTTGAATAGTTGTAGATTAGGGTGTGATATAGATTGATCCTTACCACAAGGTGTAGTAGCATGGACCAATCTATATCCACCAATTTCTATCTATAATTCGATACTAAAGAATACCCTCTTAAATAACTGCCTAAAATTTCCACAGGCCAAACCTAGTTTCTTGTAGTGAGTTGACATGGATAATTACATTTTAGAATATACCATTAATAGATAGAATTTTTTTGGTATTGGCTATTAAGTGCAAAAGAATTAAAATGACTAGTCTGATTTTTTTTTTTTTTTTACCGAAGCAATTACCAATATGTTATAAAAGGGTGAAATACCCCCCTTCCACCATGTTGAGGTGAGTCCGCCAAATCTACTCACAAAAAAAAAAAAAAAAAAAAAATCTATTTTAACACATTCCGACGGAAACGGGGTCTGCTCTCACGAATGGGCGCCTTTACATGTACATCCACCGTGCATTGAGAACATCCCCGTGAATAATAATTAATAAGTGGTAGGATGTGAGTGTGAGGCGCCAGTAGTGAGGAGCAGATCCGGTCTCATTCCAACGTGGACCGTGTCCACAAATCACAGGTATGGTGGGCTACAGTCTTACAGACTCATGGTGAGATGTGTGAACAGTTTTGAACATTTTATCGTTAGCAGATCCCGACTCGATTAACGTGCCATGAGGCTTTAAAACAGCCCAGGCTGTTTTTTCTCCAAACAGCCAAAAACTTCTCATGATTTTGCTTGTTGGAGAGATCTATCCTGCCGGAGTTTGTCAATAGCTTCTGGACTCCATTACTGTCCTTTTATTCAGGTACATATGTTTTTTCGTCTTCTCTAGTTCTATTTATATTTGCTTTAATTTTCATAAATTGTAAGATTTAATCTTCCGCTTTCTATCGAAATTTATTCAGTTGTTCCTTCCCTTTCATTCATTTCGACAATCACCTCCAGGGGAGACCAGGGTGGAGTCTGGAGTGCAACACAGAGAAAGATAAGTTGGGGGAGGAAGAGGGAGTCTCGGTAACGCATGACCTCGTTTTGACTCTGCAACATATGCTATGGATTCGAAGGATTTTTCTCATCTGCTCAAAGTCGAAGGCAAACGACGACCCAAAGCCCAGTTTATTCGCGGGGGCCATATAACTAAAAAATCCGGGGCCAAACGGGACCAGAATTCGGTGCAGGCGGCCGTTGATTTAGCCCGTCCTGATCTACTCGGACATATCAGCACTATTACAGAAAAGCTAGATGAATGGAAGGATTTAAATCTTATATGCTTTCCTTCCACCGTAATTCCTCGTCTATCTAGGTTAAAGGAGGCTTTGCTGAGCTTCCCGTCAGAAGAAAAATTAGAAACACCAGATGTTCAGTCTCAGCGTGAAGAGTTCCATAATCTCCTTCAAAATCTATGGAAAATTTTTGGCGGCATTAGAAAAGTTTTATCGTCAGTGTCGAGCAATCAATGGGACAGAGAAGATATGCTTGACCATATCGACTCAATTCATGACAAATTATTTGTGTTTGACGACATCTCTGGCCTATTAGAAACGGTTGCAAAGGAAATTAAAGCTGCAACTTCAGATGAGGAAAAATCCAAAGAAGAGCTACCTTACTCATCCAGTACTAGTCGAGTAGCATCTACTCAAATTATTACCACACCGCAGATTGGTCACAAATTCAACTTGCTACCTGAATCTATAAAGAGGTGCTTTTACTATTCCTGTCTATTTCCTAAACGGTATGAATTTGAGGAGGAAAAGTTGATCCAGTTATGGATTGCCGGAGGCCTTGTACTCCTTTATGGGAAACTGAAGGAGCAACTGGAGGATGAAGGTAGAGGTATGAAATTGTTCTGGAATTCTCTGTTTCAGAGATCATCTGTTGTGTATCCAAACGGTATTCCGAGGTACAAAGTCCCCGAGCAACTGGAGGATGAAGGTAGAGATATTTTTGAGAAATTGTTGTGGAATTCTCTGTTTCAGAGATCATCTGTTGTGTATCCAAACGGTATTCCGAGGTACAAAGTCCCCGATGATGTGTATGATCTAGTCCAGCAAAGCTGTCCAGATGTGTTTGTAACAACGGCGGACCGCGAGCCAACTGCAACGACGTTGCATTCCTTGTTGCTGCTCCACCACAGTAATGATACGGCGATTTTTAAATCACTCTATGAATCCGAGATGCTGCGAACCCTTATTTTACTAAACGAAGAAAACCACCGGAGCCGCATCAGGCAAGTCCCTCCCGATCTTTTTCTCAGACTGAGATTCTTAAGTGTTGTAGATTTGAGTGGCACTTGCATCATGGAGTTACCAACATCCATTGAAAACTTGAAGCATCTAGCATTTCTAGACCTCTCCTATACTCCCATCACAATCTTACCAGATTCCATATGTAGCCTCAATCATCTCCTAACATTGAACCTCAGATATTGTTCAGAACTTATTGAGTTACCCAATAGCATATCAAAGATGTTGAGCCTTCGACATCTTGATTTAGAGGGAGCTCGTCAACTAACATCCATGCCCCCAAGCATTGGTAAGTTAACAAACCTAAGAAAATTGGGCACATTTGTCGTGGGAAGGGAAGAAGGATGTAGAATTGAAGAGTTGAGAAACCTAAACAAGCTTCGAGGATCACTTGCCATCTTAAACCTTGAGAATGTCATGGATGGAGACGAAGCTGAAAGAGTGCGTTTACAGGACAAATGGTACCTTACAAAATTAGAGTTCCAATGGAGAAGGGTAGAGTGGGGTGATAAAGCAAAGCACGTGCTTAGCAATCTTGAGCCTCCCCCTGAAGTCAAAGAATTAAAGATATTGCATTACAGTGGTTCCACATTTCCAGGATGGTTGATGTTGAGCATCTCAGGTTTCTGGTGTCTTACGACAATCATCCTTATCGGTTGCGGGAGGTGTACACATCTTCCATCTTTGGGAAAACTTCCAAACCTCACATCATTGTGCATTGAAGAAATGCATGCACTAAAAGAAATAAATAATTATGGGTTGTTTGGGATTCCAGAGTTTCCAAGGTTGATGAAACTGGAACTTGATGGCATGCACGAATTGAGGAAGTGGTGGGAAATAGAAGTGGGTGACATGCCTCGCCTCCACAAACTTACCATCACTGACTGCCCCAAGCTCACTACTCTTCCGATGCTTGAATGGCTCCCATCTCTGCGACATCTAGAAGTTACTCTCTGCCCTAAAATCTCATCACTACCAGATGGAGCACCACCAAATCTTCGATCACTAATTATCGCGGAGAGCCCAAAACTTGAAAAACGATGTCGGAAGGGAAAAGGCGAAGATTGGCATAAGATAGCTAGAGTCCCAGATATATGGATTCATTACAAACAGATTTCTGGTATCAAAACAGAACATTCTCAAGGTATGAGTCCTGATCTTACCATATTGATTACTTTAATTACATAAGCATATAACTTTATTAAGATTTCTTTTATTTTCATCATGACACAATTTTATTTTCTTTTATAGGCTAAATTTAATATAGGTACCCTGTACTTTGGGATATTCATGCTTAATTTTTAAATGTACTAGCATCTGAATTTCTGGAAATATACATTTAAGCATAACTCCCATAAACTAGATAAAATTATGAAAGTATTCATGTTTTGATTCTCTTTCTTCACTGTTCATCGTTCTACTTCTTTGGGACTTTGGACACAAATCAGCAGTTCAAAGTAAGCATCCAATCAACACTTTGTACTCTTGTTACTTTTCACATGAATAACAATAATTTATTAAATAAAAAAAGAAAAAAAAAATACTAGATACAAGAGAGATTGGTCCTCAAAACCCAATTAAAACAAGCAAGGGCCTAACATAAATGCTAAATATCATCTACTCAAAAAAGCACCACAAGACCCAACAACCAAAACACAACCGGGTCTGACCCAAATTAACATGGCCCATGTCAAAACAATTGCTCACAGAAAATCTCCGATCAAAAACCACACCCAAACAAAAGTTAGTTAACAACAATGGTCAGATAGTGTGGACCATGTCCACATAAAGATCTATGAGTTTCCTTAATTTTCAACATCCTTATAAGTTCCCCATACTCAAAGAGATCCTCTTCTAAGCTTTAGCTCTTCTTCAATCTCTTCCCCTTATTCCTTCTCTAGCCCAGACCATGTGTTTTTATTTTGTCAGAGATTGCTTATCACCTTCCCCAAAATTGGCTACATCCACTTTCGCCTCACTTGCCAAACCAGTACAAACCTGATGCAGTATGGGAATCGGCTCAACTAAGTTGGATTCAACAACCATCTTAGTTCGTTTTTACGAAGTTAGCTCCATTGTAGAATTTCTTTCTTCATTCACATTTACCTAGTTAGAGTTATGGTAGGATTTCCAAATTTGTATTCAATTAGGACTTTCTTTTTAAAAAGATTTAATAAGATTGCAATTGTTTTATTAGATTAGGAAAGTTCCTTTTTGGAGGCAAAAGGGTGTAAATAAATTCATATAAAAGTAGTCAAAAGCTAGGGTAGTTTTGGTGATTTTCTCTTAATTATTCAATGAAGAGTTGTTCTTCTTGTTTTTTTCAGCTTTAGTTGTTTTCTTTAAATCTTCTTTAAACGTGATTTTTTTCCAAACTACGCCATTTGGTATCAGAACACAAGTTTGATCATTTTTTCCTAAGAAGAAACAAGTGGCTCGGATCATGGAGTAGAAACTCAATAACAAAACACAAAAAGAAGTGACGAAGTTGAGAAGACAAGTCAATACACTTACTCGAGTTAAGATCGCTACATTCTCGTTCTAAAACAGAGCATAGTGACTTCGACACAAGTGCTTTCACTCATTCCTTTTCATCATCAAGGCAAGCAACTCAAGATTGAAATGCCAAAGTTTCATGGAGGTTCTTTCACTTGTTCTTTATCATCATCAAGGCAAACAACCAAGGTCATTATATTTGAGGGTGGTGATCAAAAGTAGTGGAAAACAAATCCAAATCTAATGACTTTATTTATTGGTCTAATATTGTTCAGGATTGTAATGAAAATCATATGTGGCCGTTCTCTTGAAGAACAATATGTTGATTGGAACAAACCTTCAATCTATGAAGAAGATGTTGGAAGGGTTAGAAATCAAAATTGACATGGCTGAATCTAGTTTAATGGATGGTCGAATTTTCAAAAATTTTCTAACCCAACCTAGTAACTAATATCTCGATGATTTTGAAATTTGAAATTTCAAGATTGATCTTACACTGAACTGGGCCAAATTTGAAACCCAAATTAAAATTGATTGTGCCTATAGAGACCACAGTGTACAACTCCCAAAGTGATAGTTCACGCCCAATAGTAGTCCTAAAATTGGCCTCCATTGAAAATGGGGTAGTGTGTATGTAAAATCGATTCAATAGCACCGTTTCAACAAAAACTGGTCCCCAACTTGCTTGAATCAACGAGAGTATGTGAACCTGCTATACCTTGATGTTTTTTTTGCAAAATCATAGTGGATGACTGATAAAAATCAGCCCTTATCAAGGCTAGATCAACTTAAGGTTTCTGAAAAGCTTGGGAGAAGAGAAGAGAGCAAGAGAGTGGAGAAAAGTAGTTGAATTGGACTCTCCCCTCTTTTTTAGAAGCTGATCCAAATCAAATTTGGTTAATGAGTTTATCTTTAATTGATAAGCATTATCTTGTTAAGAGGATAGGTGATCCACACCCAGATCTATGACCATTCACGTCCTAAGGTGTTGCATGGCCACTTTAGGCTTGATTATTGCATAGCGTGGGACCCAAAAAGGTCTTACACTAGTCCATAAGGGTTTGGCCCCACCTCTGGTAGAGGTTACACCGAATCCACTGCTCAAGGGCAATGAACCCCTGACCCAGTCAACTTGGCCTCAGTTTGGGCCCAACATTTACACATAAATGATCATTGGATTCAACTAATCTATGAAGATCTAAGGATAATGGACTTTTGTATAATAAAGTTCATTAGGTAATCAGCCTAATAATGGTTTCTTACACCTAACCTCTTGGCCCATAATTATGAAAACACTATCCACAATAAATAATCTCTTCCCTAACTGTAATGTCACACTCACTGTCGACAGTTTAGGCATCCATTAGAAAGATTGTAAAGCATGATATTCACTTTATCCAGGTATTTGACCCTTGATGGATCTCACTAGTTAGTACATTAAAGGCAACTTAGTCTAATACCTAGTGTAGTATCACAATTAAATCTAAAGTTAAGTGCAACTTTCTAGTTTTGCCCATCTATCTCCAAGGTCTACAACATAACTGGAAATTGGTATGATTTTAGTGTTTTTTCTAAACACTCACTGGCTATGCTTGAGATTTAACCCTAGCAGTTGAGACAAGCTATTCTACCAATTCAGCAGCACACTAGTGTTAGCCTTATCAAGATAACCCTCATAAGTCTATTCAATGGCTAAGAACATTCTAAAACTAATATGAGTCTCATAAGTGTCCAATTTAAGCAGTAATTCAGAGAAAACATATCGTTTAGAATATGAAACAATTATGTAATTCACTAAATACTTCAGAAAAAAACCAACAGAACTCCCTAACTATTCTTTATATAGACTTCTTTACAACCTTATACCTCTTAGAAGGAAGTTTCCTAATCTAATAAAACACTCATTATAATCCTATTAAATCTCTTCAAAAAGAAAGTCCCTAATTGAATATATATTCAAAAATCTCACTGTAATGCTAACTTGGTAAATACAAACTAAGATAGAAATTGACGCTAACTTGGTAATGTGAAGTAAGATAGAAATTCCATAATAATGCTATTTTAATAAATATTTACTAATTTGGGTTAGTGGCGTCATCTTCACTTCTTATGTGTCTTATAGTGGTCATAACTTGCATAGAACTTATTAACCTCCTTCTATTTTGCATCATCTTCCCTAAGTTGAAGAGAATCCAACCTCATATTCATGTTACCATTTGAGTGCCACCAACATATGTTGTTGCACTTATGCTGTATTTCTTTGTTTCTAATCATCTGATAGATAATTGATGATATAAACCTCCAATATGAATTGAGATTTATTCATTATATCTCTTAATCTTTGAACCATGTTTCTTAATCTTTAAATAATTCAATTCCTCTTTTATTAACCATTTTTAATAATGTACAGTTACATATCAATGTGGAACTTCATAGACTTGTATGATGATAATATTGTCAAAGCCTCCAGTATGATAAATATTGTCTCCATCGTCTTGAAATTCACTATGAAGGATAACATATTCCTCTTGAGTAATGGGTTGTTTATCATAGATTGGAGGTTTCTTCTAACCAACATATTGTTCTTCAACAGATGTTGAGGAGAATGGCCACACAATATTTTTATTACAGTCCTCAGCAATATTAATCCAATCAATAAAGTCATAAGATTTGAATTCGATTGGATTTATACCTCTATGAAACTCTGGAAAGTCAATTTAGAGATTTGTTTCCCACTGCTTATGGTCACCACTTGCAACTACAGCCACCTTAGTTGCTTGTCTTGAAGATGATTAATAAAAAGTGAAGGAACCTCCATGAAACTTTGGGATCTCAATCTTGAGACCCGTTTCCCACTTTTTCTAGTTACCATCCACAACTACAATTGATCACCTTGATGATGAAAATGAACGAGTGGAGGAACTTACATCGAAACCATTATCCCCTTTTTTGGAACAAGAACGATAGTGATCTAAACTCTTGAGCAAGTGCATAGACTTGTCTTCTCAAGTTTGCCACCTCTTCTTGTGTTTTATTGTTGATTTCCTATTCCATGATGTGAACCACTTGTTTCTTTTTAAGAACCATAATCCAGAGAATGATCAAACTTGTGCTCGGATGCCAAATAGTGTAGTTCATCAACAAATCACGTTCAGAGAAACTTCAAAGAAAACAACTAAAGCCAGAATAAATAGAAAGAACAATTCTTCACTAAATACCTAAAAGAAAATCAAGCAAAACTACCCTAACTTTTGGCTTAGCTACTCTTTATATAAACTTCTCTATACACCCTTATGTCTCCTACAAAAGAAGTCCTAATTTAATACAAATTTGGAAATCTTGTAGTAACTCTAACTTGGTGAATGTGAACCAAGATAGATACAAAAATCTGGCGTCAATGCTATTTTGGTAAATACAAATTGACTAAAGTTGTTAAAAGCCAACCTAGTAAATGTTTACTCAGTTGGACCGAATCCTGTACTGCATTAGTAGTGAAATTCGGAAATAAATAACATTTAGAGAAGCTACAAATAAAACCAAAGTTGAAATAAATAGGAAGATCAAGTCTTTAATAAACACATAGAAAATCAACAAAACTACCTAGCTTTTGGCCTAGGTACTATTTATATAGACTTCTTTACTCCCCTATGCCTCCTACAAGAAAGTTTCCTAATCTTATAAAACACTCTTTATTGTCATAATTGAATAAAAATTCAGAAATCCCATTGTGATGCTAACTTGATAACTGTGAACCAAGATAGATAGATACAAAAATCCAGCATTAATGCTATCTTGGTAAATTTGAACTAACATAGGTCATCAGAAGCCAACCTAGTAAATGTTCACTAGATGTTTACTAAGCTGAAACCTAGTATGTTGGCACAATTCAGAAACAAATCACATTTAGAGAAGATTCAAAGAAAGGAACCAAAGCCGAAAAGAACAGGAAGAACAATTCTCCAGTGAATACTTAAGAGAAAATCAATAAAGTTGCCCTAGCTCTCTTTATATAGATTTCTTTACACCCTTATGCCTCCTACAAGGAAGTTTCCTAATCTAATTGAATATTCCTTATTAGAATCATACTGAATGTTCTCAAAATGAAAGTCCTAATTAACACATCCAAAACTCCCATTATAACGCTAAGTTAGTTAATACGAACTAAAATAGAAACTCTATAGTGGCGCTAATTTGGTAAAAACGAACTAAGATGGCTTGTTGAAGCCAACTTGCTAATCGTTTACTTAGTTGGGCCGAATCTCGTACTATCATCCTCCCCGGGTTGGAGAGAATCCAACTTCATATTCATGTTAACATTTGAGAGGCCGCCAACATATTTTATTACACTTCCGCTGTGCTTCTTTGTTTGTTAACCCTCTCATACATAACTAGTGGTGTACACCTCCAATATGAATTAAGATTTCTTTATTACATTTCTTAACCTTTGAACTATATTTCTTAATCATCAAATAATTCAATCCCTCCTTTATTGACCATTTTGAACATTGCAAAAATGCATGCCAAATGAATCATCGTAGACTTGTATGAAGACAATGATATCAGGGCCTCTTATATGATAAATATTGTCTCCATCATCTTGAAATTCATTATGAAGACAATGTTATTAAAAATCCTGCATTGATGCTTTCTTTGGTAAATGCGAACTAAGTTAGCTTTGGAAATCCCACTATCAAAGCCGCACATCTCACAAAATGAGATGGTAATGTATGGTTGCAATTCAAGGTGAGTAGAGTGTGGGTAGAGAGTAGTGAGTAGGAAATCCGGTTTGGGCCAATACCACCAACTATACACACCTTTCTCCTTTCCTACCCAAATTTCTTCTTGCTTCCAACTACCTATTTTTACCTTCTAGAGTAAGCACCACTGACACTCTTTTCCTCAACTATTTTTTTTTTCTTTTAAGCTTTTATTTAGACATGTTCATGGGCTAGGTAACCCAGCAGGCTGGCCCAACTTAGCTTATTTTTATCATGTTTGGACAAAATTTTAGGGCCATGGCCTAGGTTTGGGTTCTAAGCACCATGCCTAATTATGTTTTGCATTGGACTTTGACTTTATCAAATAATCCCAGCCTGATAGTATAATATATAATAAAAATGTATGTTAATAATATATAATATATATAATATTAGTTTATTAAATTATTATTAAATTAATATATTATTAGCTTATTAGATTAGATTATAAGTAGAATTTTTTATGTCCTTTTCGAACTTTGGACTTGGGCTCAAGCTTTGGGCTTTATATAAGGGTTAGTCACCAATTAAAGATCTAGGCATGATGATCCAAGATGACAACAATAAATAGCTTGGCCTAAACTTGGCCCATGGATAAATCTACTTCCAACCACCCCTACAAGATTGCAACAATTTTACCGTAATTCCAGCAAAGTTTTCCTTATGCTCTTTTGTGTTCCAAAATAACCTTGCTCTTAAGTTTGGTTCTTGTGAAAAGCATTAATTTTTTTACTCATTCTTGCTTCCAATTTGAAAAATTACTATCATCTATAGTTTCATCAAAACAAGTAGGCTGACTATCCTCTATTACAAAGCTTCTATGGTAGCAGGATCTACACAATCTTTGAGAAGAGTTGGTAAATTCCTCTCTCTTCTTGGATGGTCTTGTAAAAGCAATGGTGCTTACTGATGATTTTCAGTGTCTTCTTCAATTTCACCACCATTCCTATCCACATCATGTTCAAATTGAATGTCACTTTTTGGAGTTACATGATTCGTACAAATTCAAAATACTTTGCTCATTCCTAGTACAATCCTTTCTCCACCTCATTCCTACGAAACTTATACAAATTTCCAACCTAAATGCCTTCCATCACAACCAAAACACCACTAGAAATGTCAAGAACTCCACCTTACCTGATGAATTTGTAGTCACTTGAATGGAATTTTGATAAAGAAATCAAACTTTTCTTCAAGCCTAGTACATGCCTCACAGTTTTAAGATTTCTACTATTTCCATCAAACATCCTCAATTGAATATTTACAATTTCCCTTCAAAACGAAACCACTTAACAAGGTTGATAAGAGCAAAACGAAGAATGTGTTAACACATGTGATGAGTAGCACCACTATGAAGAATTCAATTATTTTTATGGAAAATGATATTACTATGAACTATAAGTACCTCATCTTCAATTATCCCGAATTTTGACTCTTGGACCAACCTGGTTGGCTTCATCCTTTGTCTCGGCCCTTGCATTTTGAAAGGTACTTGGATTTACTTCTTAAATTCTTGTTTGAAGAGTTATCCTGCTCAAGTTGTTGGCCTTTAGCCATAATGGTTCATTTTCACCATCCTCCAAACTCTTTAAAGATGCCGTTTTTTGAAGCTTGTTTGCTAGCAAAGTACTGCATTTATCATTCAAGCAAAGAGTGTGAACTTTGGTGCAACTCAAGGCTCTAACCAAGTTGTTGTAATTATTTGGAAAAATACAAAATAAAGGTGCCACCTTATCTTCCTCTTCCATCCTCACACCAATGATATAATGGAAGATGTTCAAGTGTTTAGAAACCTTCATCCCTTCATTCTCAAACTATACAACATCTTCAAAAGTACATGATTTAGGAATGACTTGGTTTGATATAAGCTTTCTAATTTTGTCCACAATCTCATGGCTATTTTTTCTCTGAAAAATTCCAGAAGCCAAAAGGGTGCCCTTTCCATTGATACCTTATAATATTTATATACAAACAATGGAGTTCCTTGCTCTCCAAAACTTTTTAAAAACAAGGTCTTCCTAATCAAAAAAGAAAAGCAAAACAAAAAAGACTTCTTATCCGGGACTCACACGAGTCTATCTGGGACTCTACTTCCTATCCGGGACTCTCGCGAGTCTTATCTTTGTCCAATACTCCCCCTCAAGGTGGTGCATGAGGATTGCGAATGCCTAGCTTGGGAAGGAAAAAATCAAATAGTTTTTGTCTGAGAGCCTTTGTGAAAATGTCGGCAACTTGTTCACTGGTACGTACATAGGAAGGCGCAATGGTGCCGGCTTGGAGCTCATTGTGAGTTTCTGATGCAATTCCCAATGTTGGGTCGTAGCAACTACTAAGAAGGTTTGAACTGTGACTATTTTAGCCACAGGGGCAAAGGTCTCGTTGTAATCAAGACCTTCAATTTGAGTGTTGCATAGGACTACCAACTGTGCTTTAAATCTTTCAATGGATCCATCAGAGTTGTACTTGATTTTGTAGACCCATTTACACCCGATTGCCTTTTTTCCAGGTGGGAGGTCTTTCAAGGTCCATGTCCCATTGTCTTCCAAAGCCTGTATCTCTTGGCGCATAGCCTCGCACCACCAAGCATCAGTAATTGCCTCAGAGAAACGAGTAGGTTCTTAGCCTACAGTAACATCTGCCAAGAAATGTCTTTGTTTCACAGAAAAATTATCATACGTCACGTAATGAATTATGGGATAAGGAGTACCTGAGGACGGCAGAGGGGTCTAAATGATGAGCAATGTGTGTGACAAAGTCTTGTAAATAGCTGGGGGGCCGCTTTTCTCGATGTCCGCGGCTTAATAACTCCGTGGTGGGCTGAGGAGCAGCTGAAGTTTCATTACTTCTACAATCTGTATGGCTCCTTGTCTCATCAAGAGGACCTGCCTCCTCATCATTACTCACGTTTTGATGTCCTTCTTCATTGATCGTGTTGCTCCCCTTGACTTCTATATGAGGTGACTCAGATACCATGTCAGGAGGAGTGGCCCAAGGCAACCAACATTTTCTTTGGCTTTGGGAGGACTGGTTACTGAGGGTTGATGTTCCGGAGTGGCAAAGGGAAACTTGGCCTCACTAAACACCACGTCTCGTGAGACGAAGTAATCACCAGACTCAAGATCATATAATTTTCATCCCTTTTTCCCAAAAGGATACCCAACAAAGACACATTTCCTACTCCTAGCGGCAAATTTGTCACGGTCCCGAGTATTTGAAAAACACAAGCAACCAAAAACTCTAAGATGTTTATAAGAAGGACTTTGTCCAAACAGCATCTCGTAAGGTGTTTTACCACCAAGAAGGGTTGAAGGTGTCCGATTAATCAAGTACCCTACGATCAAAACACACTCACTCTAGAAATTGATCAGAAGATGTGCTTGAAACCTGAGTGTTCTTGCCACATTCAAGATATGACGATGCTTTCTCTCCACACAACCATTTTGTTGTGGTGTTCTAGCACAGGAAGTCTAAAATAAAATCCCTTGCTTGTCAAAATATGATTTCAAGGATTTAAACTCTGTTCCATTATCACTTCTCACCACCTTAACCTTCTTGTTAAATTGTCGTTCAATCATTGCACAGAAATTTTTGAGTGTTCGACCAACTTCACTTTTTTTTAGCCAGCAAATAAATCCAAAATGCTTGAGAATAATCATCAACAATTGTCAAAAAATATACAGCACCGCAAGATGCAGGTACTCTATAAGCACCCCATAAGTCACAATGAATCAATGCAAAACAATCAGTTGCTTTATTGTCGCTTTGGATAAAAACATCTTTAGTTTGCTTTGCCTTCAAACAAACATCACAGGTTTTGTTCTTACTATTACTGATATTAAGAAGCAAACTAACCGTTTGATAAGAAGGGTGTCCCAATCTCCGATGCCACAAATCGCATGATCCAATTCCTTCTGTCTTGTAAGCACGAGCCGACGCCACACCCTTGAAGACATAGACCCCATCAAGTTGTTCACCCGCACCGATCAGAGTCCTCGAGATGCGGTCCTGTATCACACACAACTTATTAGTAAACGCCATAATACAATCTGTGTCACGAAGTAACCGACGTACTGACAATAAATTACAATTGAGTTTTGGGACATATAATACGTGCAGCAATTTAAAATTATTTCCAAGTTTAACAGTGCCTTCTTTCACGGCCTCGGTGTGCGCACCATTGGGTAAGCTAACAGGACAAGGTGCAACATCATAGGTGTCGACGAGCACATTTAAATTCCCTGTCATGTGATGTGACGCCCTAGAGTCAACAACCCATTTAGTGGAGTAATTCTTTCCAAAGAGTTTTTCATTAGTCCTGGTTTTGTAAGCATTAAGCATGCTTACAAAAGTCTGCCATTGCTCGTCATTAAGTCCGTTCAGTCCGGTCTTTTCTTCGTCAGTCACAACTGCATTAGTAGCCACCTCACGCCCCGTTGATGACCGAGCAGTATGAGCCTTTGTCGTACCTCAGCCACATCCGCCAGAGGGACCAACAGACTTACTCGAGCTCTCACCGTTCCTGTCGTTTTTGGCAGCCATGGTGACCGATCAGCAACACTACTTGAGTTGAGCGACCGATTAGTACTGTCTCTAATATAATTCTAAGGTGAAGTTAGCGCTGCAGGGGTTTGGACAATGGTGCTAAAAAAAGTTGGTTGGTTCTTCGACTGTACCCAAGGAATGACTTTCTCTTTCCCTTTCAGTTGGATTATTTTACTCTCACCAAGTTTCTGCAGAAACACAAGAAGTCACCTTCTCCAGTCTTTTTGCCGGCGAGGAGAGCAACAACAGAAACCTACAAGAAATCATATTCCCCATCATCCATGCTACCGCAGCTGATGAAAGAATGAATCCTCGCCACAACCGTACTGAGAGAGGAGATCAAAGTGATGAGTTATTCCGGATTGACCCTGCCGCAGTTGAAAGGATGAATCGCTACCATGATCGCCCCAGAGGATTAAACGATGATCACTTCGGTATATCGACAGAACTGAAGTTGCACGAAGATCCCAAGGTATTAAAGAAGACGCTGATGATAAGCGACGTAGACAACCTTTCTCGGCTTATGCTGAAGAAGGCGTTGGTTCAAACTCACGTACTCCCATTTGACTACTGCTGTTGTTGCGCACTATTCTGATCCTTCGGAAAAGGAAAGGGAATAACTATCCGGTATCGCCGCTATTGGAAGAAGACTGAAGAAGAAGAAGAACCGAAGAACTCTGCTTGAGTGCAGAGTTCTTGCCTGAACTGCGACAGTCAGAAGTCAGATGGCAGTGAAGACTGAAGAAGAAGAAGAACCAAAGAACTCTACGTCTCTGCCTGAGTGCAGAGTGCCTGCCTGACTGCGACAGACGAAGAACTCTGCTTGGGTCGATCTCTGCCTCTCTGGAGTGATGGATCTGCTTTTGGCTCTTGCTCTGGAGTCGACTGGAACAGATGATGAGGAAGACGAAGTGTCGAACTGGAAACTGGAGTGCAAAGTCTGGACTCTGCCGGCGCCAAGCGAATGCGGTGTTGCTCTCAGCAACTTCATTACCGCTACTGATCTCCAGATCGTAGAACACAGACTGGTATCAACTTAGAACACAGTCCCCACGTTGCCGGCGCCGAGCAACGTCGCTACCGCTACTGATCTCCAGATCATAGAACACAGACCTCTCGCTCCTGTTTGTTATGGCTCTGATACCATGAAAAATTTCGGAAGCCAAAAGGTTGTCCTTTCCATTGATACCTATGATATTTATATATAAACGATGGAATTCCTTGCTCCCCAAAACTTTCTAAAAACAAGGTCTTCCTAATCCAAAAAGAAAAGCAAAACAAAAAAGACTTCCTATCCAGGACTCTCGTGAGTCTTATCTTTGTCCAATATTCTCCTTTGACATTGCAGATAACATCATCTACCAAACACAAATAAATTGTAGAGGCCACTTTCATGTCCATCTCATCCAAATCATCATTTGACACACTTTCTGGCTTCTTATATCCTTTCCAAGAAAAGCTTTATACAACCCTTTGTTAAACAAGAATGTCATGGATTTTAATTTTCTATAATTCGAAATTCTATGACCTATCAAACTGTTCAACCTGAAATTGGAATTTTGGTACCACTTGTTATAGGCTTTGCCCAAGGGCCTAAACAAGCTATTAGCATCAATAACACTTAAAATAATCCAATACCAACAACTAATAGGCAATCGAGGTAGTAAATCAAAATTAAGAAGAAAGTAAGATATAAAATATAAAAGGTAAGCAATCACACAAAAGGCAAGAGATTTATGTGGTTCACCCAATGAAGGCTACAACAACAAACAAAACCAGCAAGCCAATGATTCACTATCAACAGAAAAAAAAAGGTAAAAGAGATTGTGTACAACACCTCTCTACAAATATTATGAAATGACTCACAAATACAAGTCATTACAACTCAAACAAAGAACCGTTTTACTTTCACAATGTCACCACAAACCTGAATAACATCATGAAAAAAGTTAGAATTGTAGAATCCACCCTTTGTAGGAAAAGAAGAAAGAAAACCTTGTAGAGGAAAAACCTACACCCAAGTGTGTCATGCAAGTACAAAAACTCGTGTTCCTTTTTTTTGTTTCTTTAAAATAAAGAACCCACCAAGGATAACATCTCCTTAGTGCTTGTTAACAAACTTCTCATATTCCATAAATTAAGTTGTAAAAATCATATTCCAAAACTATCCCTTCCAAGATAAAGAAAAAAGTACTCAAGTACATGAAAAATAAAAGGGTGATTTTATATCACACACACATCAAGCCAGGTAAGTGTGACATCATCCAATGCAACATCCTGACCGTGAATTGATGCTAAATTCACGGGGATGGTGCAGTTTATAGGGGTTAATAGTAGAGTATAGGGCTGTAATTCAGTAGTGAGCTGTAGAGTGCTTTTCCCTAAAATAAAACATAATATTAAATTTAATTAAGTTATAATTAAAGGAGCAAGAGCCGTGTGTGCATCATGACGCTGCTTGCATGTGTCATGTGTGCAGCCTAACCCAGTCTGGCCTATCACACGTGTATGCGGTACTTCAACTGATCCACTCTCTTCGCATCACTTTTCCGTCCAACTGATGCCGTATCCTTGAAATCCAAGACAAATAAACAAAGTGAATTTAAAATAGCAATGTTTTGTCCATTTTCTTATAGATTTTTATTATGTGATTGATATTGATTCTGACTTAATTCGGAAAAATAATTATTTTGGTTTTCATCCTTGTTAATTGGCAGCTAACTCAGCGTCAGATGTCATCGCTGCCTTCTACCTCCTACCCGAACATCTAAGGAGGTGCTTTCTGCATGCTTGTTTCTTATTTCCGACAGATGAGAAATTTGACAAGAATACACTAATACAGTTATGGATGGCCGTTGATATGGTTCTCCCTCAAGATGGATTAAGATTGGAGGGTATAGCTGACAATTATTTTCAACACTTGTTGTCATGCTCTCTATTTGAGGAGGAACCTATATACTCCGCACATAAATGGTCTTCTTCCTCTCTCACACGTTATTTCACAAACAAAGACGTCTGTGATCTAGTCCGAGTAGAACATTGTGGAGATGAATACGCCAGAGTAGATTATGAACAACGATCCAGATTTGATGTGCCCGCAGGGACCTTTCATTGCTCCGTCGTGTCGGATGAACGAAAAAGACTATGCTCGTCCTTTGGACCGTTGCCCAAGCCCAAGCCGAACCCCAAACTCCTTTACAAAGCCAAGATGCTACGCACGCTTCAATTACGAGTGTTCGACGACGGGATAATCCAGCAAGGTCTTGATGATCTGTTTCACAAACTGAGATTCTTACGTGCGCTGGACCTGAGATCCGTTAATACCCCTATGTTGTCTGATTCTATTGATTTATTGGATGAACTACGCTACCTTGACCTCTCCAATTCCTGCATCCAAAAGCTACCGGAGTCGATGTGCACACTACGGAATCTACGAGCATTGAAACTCAGAAATTGTCGGAACCTTATTGGCTTACCCAATGACACATCTAAGCTGATCAGTCTTCAACATCTCGAATTACAAGGATGTAAATTTTCATACATTATTAGCCCGAGTATTGGTAAGTTAACCAATCTTCGAACTTTGGACAGATTTTTTCTGGAAAGGGGGAAAGGATTTGGAATTGGAGAGTTGGAGGACCTTAATGAACTAGAGGGATCACTGGCGATTGAAAACCTCCAAAATGTATTGGATGGATCTGAGGCTAAGCAAGCAAGATTAGAAGAAAAGCAACTGAGCATTTTAAAATTACAATGGAA
Source organism: Nelumbo nucifera (assembly GCF_055504915.1). Lineage (NCBI taxonomy): Eukaryota > Viridiplantae > Streptophyta > Magnoliopsida > Proteales > Nelumbonaceae > Nelumbo > Nelumbo nucifera. The sequence goes on from NC_142649.1 coordinate 29,818,204, forward strand.
TGGTCGTGCCCATAATGCCGAGGAGGTCCTTGCATGCCTCAAACCTCACAAAAATCTCAGGGTATTGAATATAACAAATTACGGTGGTGCCAAATTTCCAAGTTGGTTGTGGAGCTCATCATTCTCCAATCTTACAACAATCATCCTATATCGTTGCGAAAATTGTATCGAGCTCCCGCCTCTGGGACTACTTCCATCTCTCAAGTATTTGTTCATAGAGCAAATCAATGCAATGGAGCGAATAGATCAGCGAGAGTTATGCGGCGATGGCACTGCTGGCAGCGCACAGACATTTCCAAGCTTAGAGACGCTAGAGATTAGTTTCATGGAGATGTTGAAGGAATGGACGGGAATAGCAGCTGGTGACATGCCTTGCCTCCGCTATCTTAAAGTCAAATGTTGCCCTAAACTTACTTCTCTTCCGGTGCTTTCATGCCTCAAAAGTCTCCGACACTTGGAACTGACTCACTGTCATAAAATCTCTTCGTTACCAGAGAAAGGGCTACCAAACCTTCTATCGCTGAGTATCAGAAATTGTCCGGAACTTGAAATACAGTGTCAGGAGGGAAGAGGGAAGGATTGGGACAAGATAGCAGGCATCCCAATTATTCGAATTAATGATGAGCGTATTTTTGGAACCGGAAAACGAGAACAATCGACAGGTATGACCGTAAAACTTTCTTCTTTTTACTCTGACTCCCAAAAACAATCCGCGGTATCCATACATAGTTCTTTGGCTCGATTGGGAAGAGTGTAGATTCAGATACAAATAGCTAGACGTGCAAATATAAGGTTTAAAAATGCCAAATACAAGATTGCACTGAGCACTCTTTCCCAACTGAGTCTAAATAACACAGAAACTAGGATAATAACTTAATTACCAGAATTACTTGCATGCACTTGCCTCTTTTGATATATAAGCTACATCCATCAGCGCAAGGTTCCCAGCATATGCACTCATATCTTGATACCGTAGGCTGCGTTTGGAAGTAATGCAAATAACTGTTAATACAAATGTGTAGAGTGTAAAACGGTTCATATAAATTGTAAAATTTAGTTAGTTTTGCACTAACAAATTTATCTTCTTATCAAACAGATTTTTATCTATAATGGATGCAAATATGAATCCTAATAAAACATATATTTTTTTATCAAAAGCTCACTTGAATGCAAATTTACTTCTTTTTTATTGATATACTTTTACATATTATTGTCAATGTAAATAAACATTGGTCCATCATTTGTCAATTTATAAAGTGAACTAGAGTGCAAACTTACCCTGAACCAGGATTTGCACTCCATTTGCATCGTTCCCAAACGCAGCCTTAACTCCTTGTAACAAATGTGTAATATTCATGTTTGTATTGGGGTGGCATGTCTAACTTAAATCCCAAGATCCTTGACCTTGAGCTATAATTATAAATTGATGCATCTTCACTCGGTGTACGTACTTCCATCAATTCCATTGCATTTTTTCTTTTTAGACCACACAATCAGACATGTCGTTTGATCAAAGCACAATTAAATGTTTGTCTTTGATGGTATATTTAACTTGAGATAAACAGATTAGTTTGCAAATGGAAGGGAAAAAGTGGGTGTAGAAGAGTAGAAATATGATAGAAAGTAGTAAGTTCTTTTTAGTTTCTCTAAGTAATACTTGTACCTCATTTTCAACCATGGGGGGGTGACCATTATTTATATTTGGGCTAAATGTTTTACAAAAGGCGGTTTAGAAAATTTGGTTATTAAGTTGCCACGTGAGACTTTTAAAAACCAACAGTTTTGAGTCGGTTTTGGAACCAACTTAATACTATTCTCAATAAATGTGCAGCAATCGACTTAACACTCCTCCTTGGTGCACATTTCAATAACTCCAATCATATCTCGTAATAGCTTGAACTTGCCTTTTGGTAGTGCCTTTGTGAATATGCCTGCTAACTGTTCTTCAGTCTTGCAGAATTTGAGTTCTATTTCTTTGTTTGCTCCAACTTCTCTGATGAAGTGATACTTGATGCCTATATGCTTGGTTCTGCTGTGAAATACGGGATTCTTTGCCATTGCTATAGCTGATCTGTTATCGCAATAGATCTCTATATCTTCTACTTGTGGTTCTCCCATGTCTTCAAGTATTCTTTTCAGCCATATAGCTTGACTTGTTGTCATTGCTACTGCAATATACTCTGTTTTAGCTGATGATTTTGCAACTGTTGCTTTTTCTTTGATGCCCAAGAAAATATCCCTGATCTAATTGTGAAAGTATATCTTGATGTGCTTTTCATGTCATCTACTGATCTTGCCCAGTCAATATCTGTGTAGCCAATTAGTTTTGAGTCATGCATGGCTTTGTACTATATTCCATAGTTCTTTGTTCCTTGCAAGTATTTAAGTACTCTCTTAGCTTCTCCATAGTGAACTTGACTTGGACTCTGCATGAATCTTGATAGCAGACTAACTGCATACATGATGTCTGGTCTTGTAGCTATTAGATAGAGTAAGCTTCCAATTAAACTTCGAAATTGTGATTTATCTGCTTTTGGTGAGCTGTCTTCTTTCTTGATTGCTTTATTGTTGTCTAATGGAGTTGATACTGTCTTGCAGCCTTCCATTTTAAATTTCTTCAAAAGAGTCTCTGTATACTTCTTTTGTGAGATGAAGATCTCATCTTCTTCTTGAGTTATTTCGATCCCAAGAAAGTAGTGCATTAAACCTAAATCGGTTATCTCGAAAGTCTTCATCATGTTTTCTTTAAATTTCTTGATCTTCTCATTATTTCCTATGTAAATGAGGTCATCAACATATAAAGAGACAATAAGTGTGTCATTTGTACCTTGAGTCTTGATGTAGAGTGTTGGCTCACTTTTGCTCCTCCTGAAACCTTGCTCAGTGAAATAGCTGTCAATTCTATTGTACCAGGCTCGCGGAACTTGCTTTAGGCCATATAATGCCTTCTTTAATCTGAGAACTTTATCTTCTTGTCCTTGCACCACGAACCCTTGAGGTTGCTCCACATAGATTTCTTCCTTAAGATAGCCATTGAGAAATGCTAACTTCACATCTAGTTGGAAAATCTTCCATTTCTTCTGTGCAGCTAGTGCAATTAATGCCCTGATTGTGTCGAGGCGTGCAACTAGAGCAAATGTCTCATTGTAGTCAACACCATATTGTTGTGAGTATCCTTTGGCAACTAACCTTGCTTTATGCTTTTGGATTGAGCCATCTGAGTTAAGCTTTGTCTTGTAAACCCACTTAACTCCTATAATGTCTTCGTCTTGTGGACGATCTACAAGCTCCCATGTCTCGTTTTTCTCGATTATCTTCATCTCTTCATCCATAGCTATTCTCCATACTTCTTTCTTAAAAGCTTCTTCAAAGCTTTCTAGCTCCATAAGCATCAAGTTGCATGTCTCGTATATCTCTGTTAAGGATTTAGTCCGTCTTGGTGGCGAGTCTGGAGGAGATTTTGTGGCTTGTACTAGTTCTAATTGTGTTGTTGGTTGAGTTGGTGATCCAGTTTGATCATGGCCTTCTTCAACTTCTTGTCTTGGTAATAGGGGCATGTTGATACTCTTTCTTTCAACTTCTTTTGTCTCCCAATTGTAAGTAGTGTTTTCGTCGAATCTTATGTCTCGGCTAATTATGAACTTCTTTGTTCTTAAGCTATAAATTCGATAGCCTTTAGATTGAGTGTTGTAACCTAAGAAGATTCCTTTTTCAGTCTTCTCGTCTAGCTTGCCTCTTTTCTCTTATGGAATGTGAGTGTAGCATATGTAGCCAAAAACTCTGAGATGCTTTGCTGTTGGATTTTGTCCACTCCAAGCTTCGATCGGTGTCTTATCTTGCACAACTTTGGTTGGACATCTGTTGAGCAAGTAGACTGTAGTACTTACTACCTCTGCCCAATTTCGGGATTCACAAAACTTGTTGAATTCATTAGAAGTGTATTATTTGCCTCCGTCACTTCTTATCATCTTGATGTTATGACCACTTTGCTTCTCGACATGAGTTTTGAATTTCTTAAAAATATCAAGAACTTGCGATTTATCTCGCAAAAAGTAAACCCATGTCATTCTAGTATAGTCATCGATGAAGAGAATAAAGTACCTGTTTTGATTATTTGATGAAGTATGCATTGGACCGCAAATGTCTGTATGGATTAACTCTAGTGGCTCTTTGGCTCTCCTAGCTTTCCCGGATGGAAAAGGTTGTCGATGTTGTTTCCCAAGCATACACCCTTCGCAGACATAGTTGAGTTCCTTGATTGTTGGTAGATCTCGCATCATATTCTTCTGCTGAAGGATCTTTAACCCATGAAAATTAAAATGTCCAAACCTTCAATGCCATAGCCACAACTCATCCTCTTGTGCTTGCATTGCTACATTGCTTGCATATCTCCATTGTATAGGAAAGTACCTATTTTCTTTCATTTTTATTTTTGCAATTTTAAGGGATTTGTCTTGCTTGTCATAGATTGTACAAGAATCTCCTTCAAAATGCAAAGAATATCCTTTCTCCATCACTTGACCTACACTGAGTAGGTTTTGATCAATGTTGGGGACCAAGAGTGCATCATTGATGTATTTCTTTCCTTTTCCGGTGTCAATGGAAATTGTGCTTTTTCCCGTTGCTTCCATGAAGTCACCATTACCAATTTTGACTTTTGTCTTGACTTTATCAAGTCTATAAAAGATGCTTTCATTTTTTGTCATGTGGTTACTACAGCCACTGTCTAGATACCAAGTATCCTTCTTTTCTTCTAATGCAGCCTGGCAGATGTAGAAGAGGTTATTCTCATCATTTTTCTCTTCTGAAAAGTTAGCTTGATGGGATTTCTTCAAATGACAAGTTTTTTTCAACGTGCCCAAAATTTTTACAATTTTGGCACTGAGGTTTTTCTTTAAACCAACAATCTTTCTCTAAGTGGTTTTTTCTTTTACAAATACCACATGGAGGATACTTGTCGTTATTTCCTTTTTGTTTTCCTTGATAGCTCTTGTTTTTCAGATTTTCTTGTGGCTTTCTCCCATCAGCTTTTGATTTATGACACTGCAAATTAACTTTAGACTGAAAGGCATTTTTAGTCGAATTTTCATTCTACATGTCTCGCCTATTTTCATATGCTTCAAGAGAGCCCATTAATTCAGTTGGTGATAAAGTTTCTAAATCCTTTGTTTCTTCTATAACAAAAACTATTGCATCATATTTTTCTGTACAAGAAATTAGTAATTTTTTGACTATTTTCTTGTCAGAAATTATTTCCCCATAGGCTCTCATTTGATTTACTATTTCTTTTATTCTAGAATAGTAATCTTTTGCGGTCTCACTATCCTTCACCTTAAGATTTTCAAAATCTCTTCTAAGCTTCTGCAATTTAACAGTGCGTACCTTGATAGTTCCTTGGAACTCCTCCTGCAATGTATCCCATGCTTCTTTTGCAGTTGATGCGCCCATAATTCGTGGAAATATATCGTCTGCTATTGCTTGCTGCAAGCAAAATAACGCTTGAGAATCATTTTGTTGACTCTCTTCTAAGACCTTCTTTTGGTTTGCTGAGAGAGCAGAAGTATCTTCAGGGATACTGAATCCTTCTTCAACAATTTTCCATAGATTTTGTGATCGAAAATAGGTCTTCATTTTGATGGACCAAAAATCATAATTTTCTCCATGGAAAATTGGAAGAGAAAGAGAAGAGCGGCTGGAATCGGTATTCATAATGGGTAGGAAGGACTACGCCCAGTGTTGATCAAACCTGGCTCTGATACCAGTGATTGTATATTTAACTTGAGATAAACAGATTAGTTCGCAAACGGAAGGGAAAAAGTGGGTGTAGAAGAGTAGAAATATGATAGAAAGTAGCAAGTTTTTTTTAGTTTCTCTAAGTAATACTTGTATCTCATTTTCAACCATAGGGGGGTGATCATTATTTATATTTGGGCTAAATGTTTTACAAAAAGGCGGTTTAGAAAATTCGGTTATTAAGTTGCCACGTGAGACTTTTAAAAACCAAGAGTTTTGAGTCGGTTTTGGAACCGACTTAATACTATTCTCCATAAATGTGCAGCAACCGACTTAACAATCTTGATCTTAGGGAATCTTTATTTCCACTTCTAAGTCATCACTCCAAAGTCCAATATACTCATGCCTTGTTTCTCTACATTATTTGCAATATGAATGAATGGTAGTTACCTACTTATTTGGGCCATTTCAATAGAGCAACGCCTATCGATTGGGCAACATGGAAAGCTGGCACCAAGGAAGGTTGGACCATACGAGATAATTGAAGTCATCAATGAGAATGCTTACAAACTAAAGCTACCCAGCCATATACATAACCATGATGTTTTCAATGTCAAACACTTGGTATCATATGTTGGCAATCAGTCACATGATGATTTGAATATGAGGACGGATTCTCCCCAACTCGGGGAGGATCAAGTAGTATAGGAGAAGGTCAATAAGTTCTATGCATGTTGGGACCACTCCAAGACACATAAAGAATCTTAGATGATGTCACTAATCCAATCGAGTAATCAATTACCAAGTTAGCGCCAATGTAGAACTTCTATTCTGGTTTGAATTTCTCAAGTTAGCGCTACCACGAAATTTCCATCTTAGTTCAAATTTACCAAAATAGCGCCAACATGGAATATCTACCTTAGTTTGAATTTACCAAGATAGAACTAGCATGGAATTTCTATCTTAGTCCAAATTTACCAAGCTAGTACTTCTATTCTAGTGCATAATTACCAAATTAGTATTTAATCATGATTTTCGAATTTTTGTTTAATTAGGACTTTCTTTTTGAAGAGTTTTAGTAGGATTCTATTATGGAGTGTTTTCATAGATTAGGAAGCTTTCTTGTAGGAACCATAAGGGTGTATGCCTATATAAAGAATAACTAGGGGAATGGTAAGGCAGTTTTTGATATTGAATTTTCTCTTAATTATTCAGTAAAGAATTCTTCTTCCCGGTAGTTCGACTTCTGTTTTTTCTTTTAAAACTTTTCTCACGTGATTTTGTTTCCATACTGTGTCATTTAGTATCAAAGCTCATGTTTGATTATTATTTGAATTATGGCTCCTAAGAAGAAACAGGTAGCTCAAATCATAGAGCAGGAACCTAACAACAAAACGCAAGGAGAGATAGCGGAGTTGAGAAGACAATTCGAGGCACTTGCTCAGGAGTTGAAATCACTGTGAGGGGACAACGACTCCGGTGTAAGTATCTCCACACGTCCTCTTTCATCACCAGTGCAACAATTAGATTGACTGTAGTTGCGGGTGGTGACCAGAGATGGTGGGAAGCAGATCTCAAGGTTGAGATCCTAAAATTTCAGGGAGGCATGACTCTAGAAGAATTCATGGATTGGATCTTCGTGGTAGAAGAAATCATTGAATTCAATGAAGTTTCAAAAAATAAGATCGTGCCCTTAATAACCACGTGGTTTAGATGACGAGTAGTAGCATGGTTGCATCAATTGAAAGTTATGTGACAAAGAAGAGGCGATAAAAAGATTAAGACATAGGAGAAACTCAAGGCAAAGATGAGGTCAGAATTTTTACCCCATAATTATATTACTTTATCAAGAATTACAAATTCTAAAGCAATGAATTGATAGAGTAGATGAGTATATAAAAAAGTTTCATCTGTTAGTGGCCTGGAATGGGTTAGCTGAAATGGAACACCAATTGGTGGCTAGGTATATAGGTGGGTTGGGACCAAATATCCAGGATATATTAGACCTATTTGACTGCTATATTGTTTCTATGGCACATCAACATGTTCTAACCATAGAAAAGCGAAGCAGCCTACCTAACCAATTTGGCCAAACCCAAATTGATGTGGCTAGACCACCTCTACATAGTAATCCCAACTCGCCTCTAAATTCAACTATTCATCCACATCCTATAGGATTTACTAAAACCAAGGATGTTGGCTTAATCAAAACCAGGTGGGTTAACCTGGACTAGAGTGTTTTAAGTGTGGTGAACCAGGCCATAAATCTATTAAATGTGCAAAGAGTGATAAAAAAAGGGGGCGATGTTTGTAGAAGATGAGGGTGAACCCAATTGGAAGTATTTGACTATTCAACCCCACCTGTGTTTGAATGTTATGATGAAGAAACCTTAGAGGAAGAAATGGTGTATGGGGATGTGAGAGAGGCCTTGATAATGCAGTGACCATTCCTAACTCCTAGGGGTGAATCATCGGATTGGCTAAGAAATAATATTTTCCACACCATGTGTATTATGGGTGGAAAGGTTGCAAGGTTTGCAATTGATAGCGGGAGTTGTGAGAATGTTATAGTGGAAGTAGCCGTTCGTAAGCTAAACCTAAAAATTCAACAACACCCTCACCCCTACAAGTTTGCATGGCTAAAAAGAAAGAATGAGGCTTCAGTCACACGACAGTGTCTAGTGAGCTTTTCTATTGGCAATAATTATAGTGATCGTGTATGGTGTGATGTTGTATGCATAGATGTTTGCCATTTTCTACTTAGGCGCCCATGAAAATTTAACCTCTACGTAGTCCATGATGGACGAAAGAACAACTACTCTTTTGAGTTTAAAGGGAAAAGGCTGACCTTATGTCCATCACAAGAGACTATACCTAAACCAAAACTTGACGAGGGTTTTAGCCTTTTTTCCATGACTGAATTCACTAGCGCCCTAAAGGAGATGGGTGTTGCATATGCTTTAATTAATAAAGGGCTAGAGATAAATGGTGTGGGGGTTCTAGAGGAGGTGTGGTCATTCTCTTCAACAATGTCTCTTGAAAAGAAACTTGTTGATTGGAACAAACCTCCAATCTATGATGAAAAACCAATTACTAAGGAAGAATATGCCATCATTCATTATGTATTTCAATATAATGGAGATAATACTTATCATCTTGGGGATTATGATCACATTGTCTACATGCATGTCTATGAAAATCCTTATTGGCAAACACTCTTGCAATGTTCAAAAGGGTTAATAAAAGAAGATTCAGGTTCTATGAAGTTCAAGAATATACTTCAAAATTTAAGATATACAATGAAGAAATCATAATTTGTATTGGAGGCTTACATCACTAATTATCTATCAAAGGATTAATACTTATCATCTCGGGGATTATGATCACATTGTCTACATGCATGTCTACAAAGATCCTTATTGGCAAGTACTCTTTCAATGTTCAAAATGGTCAATAGAAGAAGATTTAGGTTCTATGAAGTTCAAGAAATATACTTCGAAATTTAAGGTATACAATGAAGAAATCTCAAATTGTATTGGAGGCTTACATCACTAATTATCTATCAAAGGATTAGAAACAAAGGAGCACAGTGGAAGTGCAATAGTATATGTTGGTAGCCTCTCAATTGGTAACATGAATCCGAGTTCGGATTCTGTCCAACCCGAAGAGAATGATGCAATATGGGATTTAGACCAATTGAGTAAATACTTACAAAATTGATTTTGGAATAACTATCTTAATACATATAGGATGAAAGTAGTATTTGATGCGGGAGACTATGTTTGGGCCATTTTAATAGAGCAATGCCTACCGATTGGGCAATATGGAAATTTGGCACCATGGAAGGTTGGACCATACGAGATAGTAGAAGTCATCAATGAGAATGCTTACACACTAAATCTACCCGGTCGTATACATACCCATGATGTTTTCAATGTCAAACACTTGATACCATATGTTGGTAATCAGTCACATGATGATTTGAATTTGAGGAATGATTCTCCCCAACCCAGTGAGGATCATGTGGTATAGGAGAAGGCCAATAAGTTCTATGCAAGTTGGGACCACTCCAAGAAACATAAGAAACTTGGACGATGTCACTAATCCAATCGAGTAATCAACTACCAAGTTAGCGCCAATGTAGAACTTCTATTCTGGTTCGAATTTACCTAGTTAGTGTCAACACAAAATTTCCATCTTAGTTCGAATTTATCAAGATAGCGGTAGCACAGAATTTCCATCTTATTTCGAATTTACCAAGATAGCGCCAGCACGGAATTTCTATCTCAGTTCGAATTTACCAAGCTAGTACTTCTATTGTAGTTCATAATTACCAAATTAGTATTAGATCATGATTTTTGAAGTTTTGTTCAATTAGAACTTTTGTTTTGAAGAGTTTTAGTAGGATTCTATTATGGAGTGTTTTCATAGGTTATGAAGCTTTCTTGTAGGAGCCATAAGGGTGTATGCCTATATAAAGAGTAACTAGGGGAAGGGTAAGACAATTTTTTATATTAAATTTTCTCTTAATTATTCAGTAAAGAATTCTTCTTCCTGGTAGTTTGACTTTTGCTCTTTTCTTTAAAGTTTTTCTCATGTGTTTTGTTTCTATACTGCGCCAAAGTGTGGATAAGAACAGGTCCATTCATACCTTGTATTAAAATTTAATTAATTATGACAAAGGGGACAATGAGGATCAAACACTAAACCACTTGCTCGATAGGCTCATATACCATCTCAAGGAACCCTTCAACCTAAGAGTTTAAGGTGTTAGGTGAGGTCCTTGAATAAATTTTTGTTCTCTAACATTGATAATAATACGGTCAGCCATCATTTTGAGACAAATAAAATAATAAAAGACATTGTTGTTCAAACAAAAGTCTTATAACCTTCTAAAAAATGGGATCTTACCCACTTAATGAACATCCAAAATGATAAAGGATGAAGCCGGGATTCATTAACAAAACTTCACCTTACAGTAGAGACAACCCCATGGTGTTCAATGCAACAAAAGAGCCACCTGGGGGAGGGGGTCACCAAACCTAACTAGACACAAACTCCAAATAACTCCTTACAAGCAAGGAAATCTCAACAAAGCCCTCGATGACAAGGGAATGGCTTTTGAAACTTCCTTGTTTCTGCTAACTAAAACACTAACAACTGTACAACAATGCAACTCCACCTTGATCCTACTAATGCCCAACTGTTAGGCCCAATCGAGAACTGGTCTTAAGGCAAGAGCTTCAGCACCCTCCATCGAGTTTACCCAAGCTACCCCAAACCTCCAATAGAGAGCTGGCTTGCATGGTATGTGATTATATAACCAATGCCCACTTTGTCACAGTGGGCCATGAAAGCTGCATCTACATTAAATTTTAGCACTTCCACAATAGAGAGGTCCACCTGGATGATCTAGCTCGAGCAACATCAGGACCACTTGCTTTTCACAATGCTCTTTCCCACCAGATGATGTCAGTAGTCAATCTAGGTGATAACCTACACTCAAAGGGTGACCAATTGAAATCATACCACCTTCGGATGATGTCAGAAGTCGGTATAGGTGATAACGAAAACTCTTAAATCTTATCTAGTCTAGTTCATCTTGATTTTAGAAGATTTTTTCATGAATCTTGTGGTTGTTTGAAACTTCTATGATTTTTTGTGGATTTTTTAAGGAAATATTTGCAAAAAATGTAGATTTCATGTGTAAGCTCGTTTTGCATGTTTGGTGGATTTTTTCCTATAAAATCTAGTCTAATTGAGTCTTCTTATATTTTGGGAATGACAGGAAGTGGTTTTGTATTTTACTAAACCATAACATTCTTTTGGAAGATTTTATTCTTTGGAGTTTTACTAAACCATAACATTCCCACAAAGTTTTGCAGGTTTCAACCCCTTGTTTATTTCTCAATCGAGTTTTGAAATGTCCTCTTGGGTATGTTTTGTGCCAATTGGGTGTTATGATTCTTCTTGATTGTTGAGAAACCCTTTTGACAAAGTATGGAATCATCAAAGGATGTTTATATGGGTTCTAATGTGCTTATAGGAAACATAGACACTTCTAATGGTTTGATAACCACTATAAGACTTGATGGGACCAATTTTTTAGAGTGGTCCCAATCAACGAAGCTTACTATCTCAAGAAGATGTAAGTTGGGATTCATTATAGGTAAAGAGGTGAAGGCAAAACCTAAAAAACCTAAAATTTGCAAAGTGGGAGTGGCACAACTCATTGCTAATGTCATGATTGGTTTGCTCAATGCAACATCGTACGTCTCGTAACTATATGTTCCTTTCCACTATCAAAGATATTTGGGATAGAGTTATTGCCCCCTAGTCCTAAGTTAATAATATAGCTAAGTGTATCAACTTTAAAGAGAGACTTGCGGTATGAATCAGGGAGATAAAACAGTGGCCATGTATTTTTCTTCTCTATAGTCACTTTGGGAAGAAATGGATCACTTAAAGGCCTTGGAATGGAAGGATCTTAAAGATGGTGAGTAGTACCAGAAGTATATTGAGGATAATAAAGTCTTTGATTTCCTAACTAGCTTGAATCCTAAGTTTGACTTCAATAGGCAACATATTGTTAGTGTAGGCATTGCCTCTTGCTATCACCTCTTCCTAGTGCAAGAAAAGGAGAGTAGAAGGGCTTCTATGATGTAACCTCTTGTGATTGAGCACTTAACTATGTCATCTATAAACCCAAGTCGAGCACTAGTAAGCATTTGTTATTGAGAAGGCTAACTATGTCATCTGTTAATATTACAAATAATCCAAAACATACTTAGGATGTAATTTGTGAATTAAACATCTGTAAAAATGTAAAAGCAAAATGATTTCTCTCTCTTAGGGTTTCTCCTCCTTTCTTCTTATTAAGAACCTCCCAATGAGAGTTATCCCAATCCAAATCAGTATTTGGATAGGGATCATCTTAATCCTATCTGCAGATAAAGTTAGCTACTCCCATCTTATCGGAGGTTACCATATTCAAATCTAATTTGAATTTGGTCTCCAAGAGTGGATAAGGCAAAGGCCCATCCTTTTACTAACATTAATCTCGGATTCGCCCCATGGATGGGTGATCATATCAGCCCATCTCAAATGGGCTTTGGCTCATTAAGTGTTCGGTGTCTAATTACTTTCCAATCTGTTGCCCAGTTGGGCTTCTTTGTATGGCATGGAACCCAGCATTGATCTACACACCAGCCACATGGGTTCGGCCCACCTTTAATACAAGGCCTAGCCGATTCACCAAAACCAATGAGCCCCCGGTCCATCATATGGACCTGGGCCCAACACTACATTAAGTGTCCCCGGGCCAAGCCATCTTAAGTACTTAAATGTTAGTAGCTAGAAATTAGTAGAAGTTAGTAACCAATGAAACTCTAAAACTACTGAATGTAAATATTAGTGTAGTCAATAGGGTTAGTAAAGTTAGTAGCTTAGTAACTATACCTAGAAATATATATCTTGTAGTTTAAAAGAAAATAAACAAAGTAAAGTGCAATGACTGCAAGATGAACAGATATTCAATTTTAAGTAGTTGGCTAAAATTTAGTAAATATGAATAGCAAAGTAACTTGAAAGTAAAGAAAAGACAAAACAAGAAAACCATAGAAAGAGGCAGATAGGATTTTTATAGAGATTTGATAAAAACCCCTTCCTATGTCTTGTACCTTAGATACCCTTTGAAGATTTCTACTAATACAACAAGATGAATTTTTAGGCACTAGCAAAGCCTTATAACCTATAAGACATGTGGGTGCCTACAATACCTTACAACAGTAGGATTTGTGGGTGTTTGTACTACTTTGACAAAATTTGCGGGTATCTACCCAACCTAAATTTGTAGATCTTTAAGGTCTCTACCAAATAATGATTAGCCTTCAAGGTCCCAATAAAACCTACAATGGTATTTAAATAACCAAAACACCTATCACAAAGATATTATAAGTATAGCACAAGAAAGTATGATACAAAGTCTCTTAGTAGGTAGATATAAAAATATACAACTCAAACTATTTAGTTATGAGAGTTTGGACTCTAGATGCTTAGCTCAAAGAAGAGACTCACAATAGATAGGTGAAACCGTGCAAGCTCTAGGGATTCTCAGTTTTTATTTTCACTTCTAAAACTATGGAAGCTCAAATATCTCTTTAAGAAATAAAGACTCTTGCTAACTTATTATCACAAAAACAACTAAAAACTATATACAATGATAATACATGTTGTTTCACTTTCTTTCTTCTTTCTTGCTTTGAATCAATCTACGGACTTGTTTGTTTAATAAAAGACTTCAAATAGTCAAATTTCATCAAAGTAATTGACTACAATATCTTAGAAGTCTTTTATTAAACAAACAAAATGAATCTTTTTTCTACTCTACTCAATTAACTCCTACTAGTCAATCAATCGATATATGGTTTGACATAGCCTATCAAAGTCAGACGACTATATAGTTTTGTGTAGTCAACTACTCCATATAGTTTGAGTATTTTAATGCCTCATTTGTCACAAATAGTTGACTATATCATGTATCTAGGACATTTTATGTCCCGATTGTCACAGTAGTCAATTATATTAATTTTGGGTAGTTGACTACATCACGGAGAAGAGAGTTGCAATGGCAGCCATGGGGAAGAGAGGAAAATGGAGGGGTGAAGGGATGAGAGAGAGAAAGAGACAGAGAGAGGAGAAACAAAGAAAAATGAAAGCCTTGGAGAGAAGAGTTCTGAGGGAGAGAAACCATCACCCTGTTTACTGCTATGTCTAGAGGTTCAAGAAAGTGAACAGTGTCCCCCCGAATTCGACTAGTTTGAATTGATTAGGGATTCGGGAACGAATGTTTAAATTTATAGGAAGGGGGTGGCAGACTTATAATTTTGGGTATTTAGGGGTAATTTTGAGAGATGTGGGTCAAACCAGGTCTAAGGGGGCTGAATGGTGGGGATTTTTAGGTCAAAGATTAGAGGGTTGAGATAGGTCCAACCATAGAGAGGGGTTTTGTGTGTGTGGGCCAATGAGATTGGTTATACTGAAATCTTTTTAAATGAGTGGGTAAATTGGGGTACTTTAGGCTAAAATTTGGCAAGGCGGGGTTTTAGGACATTCTAAGTTGATTAATGAGGTTGAGTTGGCTCAACTGGGCACAAATCAAGCTGATATGGAGGGGTAGTGGTTTAACCAACCTAGGGCTTTGAAATAGAATCTTGGTGTGATGAAGAAGCAAACAAAAATATTTTAGACTGAAATTTTACATGTGGGTATTTTAGGGTATCCAGGGTGTGGTGGAAATGTCTGATTGGTTCATGAGGGTCAAGATTGTAGGAATTTGGATCAACGAGAAGATCTGGAATAGAGCTTGGTTTGATGGAAGGGTAAAGGGGGAATTTTGGGTCGAAACTTTATTTTCCAAATTTTCCAAACATATCAATTGTTATCCCAAACCCTTCAATCTCTTTTTTCAAAATTGTTTTATTTTTCAGATTTTCTCTTCATATCAACCTCTCAAAGGTAAAGCTGCAACTTAGTCTTTTTATCTTTTTGTTTACAATGTTGTTTTCTCTAGAAAACAGTCGCAATAGTAACTATATGAGTATTTTGGACATTTTCCTATCACTTTGTTAGAGGATTTTAGCAAAAAGAATCTACTTGCAACTGTGTCAAAAAAATCGGAGGAGATGATTGCAATTGCCAAACTTCATGGCATCGCTTAGAATCTTCAGCAGAGGTTTTAGCAAATTACTCCAAAAATTAATTTGCTAATGAAAGTCATTTATATTAATTACAATTCATTGGTATCTATTTTTCTGAACGCCAATAGAAAGAACGTAGTTACACTCTTTCTATTTTGTAACTCCTACTTCAAAGATTTTCTACTAGAGAATTCTATTAGTTATGACAATGCAATTTATTTTATTTTAGTCCCAAGCTTTACTCATTGTAGAAAAGGCTGCCATCAAAACATTTTATTAACATTGAAACAAGACATAATACAGTTTAGGCTGAGTTTGGAAGGAGTACAAATGCAAATATATAGAGTGCAAAACCTTATATTTTGTATTATTTTGTATGTATTTACGTTTTACATATTTGCATTTGTACTCCTTTCAAACTGAGCCCTAATAAGCACTTTCTGTAGCTTTTGCCATAAAAGCTATTTAGAAAATTCGACCACTTCATACATTGAATCATTTTTTTAACAGTCAAAAAACTAGTACAATTGAAAATAGACTTTTGGTGGCTATAATTAAGCAATTGAGAATATTAAAACATGTTCAAGACTTTCTTGCTACATATAGTTTTTCCTTATTCTCTTAAGCTTTATATTGTTAAACCTACTAACTCAATGTTGGGTTTTAAACTGGGAGAGAATAGCTCTCTTTTTTGCCATAAGTCAAAATGGGGATGGTTTCTCGATATGAGAAAAATTGTATATTTTGACCTTATTATCAGTCTTATGTTGTAAATCGAATCCTCAATTAAGGTCATACAATTAAATCTAGCTATTTATTAGGATATAGAAGGCATTTCAATTGCATGAGACTTTCAAAGCCCTTGTGCTGTGTTTGGTTTGAAGGGAAGAATAGGGAAATGGAAAGTTAGAGAAATCTTTACAAACCTTGTATAGATTTTCTACTTTTCCCTACCTTTTCCTTCAAATCAAACATAGCCTTAAACACTTCTTATAGCCTAAAGCTAGTTAATCTTAATACTTAGATATTGATATAGCAAGATTTAACCATTGCAGGTGTCTTTTCTGATGAAGAAGAAGAAGAAGAAGAAGAAGAAGAAGATGATGATGATGATGATGATGATGATGATGATGATGATGATGATTCTATTGGTGAAGAAAAATGAGATGCTTTTGGCTTTTAACTTTCCATATTTTCAATAAAAACATAATCAGGATTCTGTAATTGCATTTTATCAACTTAATTTTCAATAGATACTAGTTGGTACCCTTGTGATTCACAAACTTTATTGAGAAATAATGAGAAAGGAGACTTATAACAATCTTAGTTAAGTAATTATTATAACTAAACAATTGTAATATTATTGTAATTTTAGCAATTATATTGTTATAATTTTAATATTTTGTTAATCAAGTTTAATTTATTATTGACATAATCATTTTTAAATGAATATTAAATTTTAATTAAATTGAATTTTAAATTTTAATTTTGAAAGTTATAAATTTGTTTATTAACAATTATAATTTTGTTAATAAATTTATTAGTTAACTTTAAAAATTATTAATTAATATAATTATAAGTTTATTTATAATGGATGTAATTGTTTATAGCAATAAATTTTTTATTAAAAATTATAATCATGGTTTAGAAAACTAGACTGGACCGGCTGGTCAAACTGGTTGAACCATAACCTAGGGCTTTGACCAGTTTGGTCACACCCGAATAACTGGACTTGCTCAAAACCCACTGAAAACCGGTTGATCGATCGATTTAACAGAGAAACCGGTGAATAGATCTTGGCTTCATGAAACCACCCGGGTCCATACATAAGTGAAATTTTAAAATATTGTTAAGAAAATTTGAACTCTAAGACTTCTTATTTTCATAAATTATTTATTTATTACTAATCCACCTCTTTACTTATGCCAATTAATGACTATTCATTTACATATTACATTATTATGCACATATTTTAAAGAAAATCTATACTACTTTAAAAGCACGAATAGCCTCAAGAATATTTCTGAAATTTTTTTAAGACAAAATTTACCCTTCCTTATTTAAGTTTATTGATAAAAAATGAGGTCTAAATCAGTTATTGATATTAAATAAGTTAAAAATAGGTAATTTTAACATGGCTAGAGCCATGAATTTTGAACGTAGCACCTCAGAACAGATTGAAGCTCTAGCTTTCCTTGAAGGCATCGGGCTCGCCATTGAATTACAAATCTCTTCCATCATTTTAGAAGGAGATGCGCAAAAGATAGTCTCTCAACTATTGAACCCCTCCTTAGTGGTTCCTTGGTGCATTCACCACTTGATAGCCGAGTGGAGTCTTTTGTGAAGTTTCTCTCTTTCTTCTATCCCAATTGTTTATCATACGAGTAATTGTGTGGCTCATTCAATTGCAAAAAAGGCTTGTTCTTTGTCTAGGCCAAAGACTTGGTTTACCCCACCTAATTTTCTACTACTTGTACTATTTAAAGATGCAATGAGATAATTCAGCCTAGAGGCTTTTCAAAAAAAAAAAAAGATATTCAATGCATTCAATCCCCTCTCATTAAATCATACATTTAAGGAATTAACTTGCATCAACCTTTATTGAATCATATTTTAAGGCACTTTCGTTTATTTTCATCATTAAATTCTATTAACTAAATCCATACATAATAAATTAATAATTCCAATAAAATCTACTTAGAAAAAATAGTGTTTTCATCTACGTAATGGTAAAAAATTAAACCATTTTGGGTTAAATGGGCCAATCCATATTGCCAAATTAAAAAATAAAATTCAATAAATAGATAAGATGCAAAAAAATATATAAAAATTAAAGAAAAACATTTTTAACATCATATGTTTGACATGTTAAATAATAATAAGTGTGATAAATAACAAATGTTTTTATTAATGACCGAAATGGAACGTAAAATTTAAAAGGGCTTTTTACATAAAAAATGAAGTGTGGTCATTTAGCTAAAAGAAATAGGTTTTCGAAAAAATAACCAAAAAGTGAGCGGGAGAATTTTTGTTTTCTTCTGGACTAAAATACCCCCAACTAAAAATCATATACGTCTACTTTCTCTCCCAAATCTCAGACCACGAATATCAACACTGTTGTGATTGGCATCAGCACTAGTCACTGCATCTATGATGGAGTAGACAACGTCATGTTTCTCAACTTGTTCGCTGACTTGGTAGCTGAACAACGAACATGGCTTATGAATTTCAAACCCAAAGCCATCTCGAATCGAAACCTTCTCGATCTCGTGGCCCCACACCAGCCTTAGCTTGACACCCGGTTGCACATCTAGAGTTTGATTGCATCCAAGACATAACTTGGTTGGTTTATAAGTACCCTTGAGAATCACTATCTCCAATCTCTATTTGCTTCGACAAAATCACTCTAACCGAATTCAAGAAGATTGCCTCGTCCACGAATGAACCTTCCTCCTCCCCTCACATGTTGTTTGAAGTACTCTCAGCTCACTTGTAGAGGAGCTAGGCTAGATCTCTAGATTTGCCAACGAACCAGACACTGAGACTACTCTTCAACGTCAACATTCAAGACCAAGTGAAGCTAGGTCGTCATTTCTGTAGACCCAAACAAAAGAACAGTGACTCTTCATCCATCTCTATTCTCGGTTGAGTATAAACAATAACCAGAGATTATTAGGAGAATATCAAGTTGACGCAAGTTGCGATGAAGCAACTAGCGATGAACCTGACTCCTGCAATAAAGCTACAGCTATGATGAAGTTCACTCTCGGGAATGAATTATAGATCTGTTTTGTTTGTTCCTTTGTATTTGCCACGTAAGCATCTTGTAATAAATGTCTATATATACTTGATTATTTTAATGAAGATGAATCACTTTTTTTCTTCATCAATTCCGTGACTCTGAGCTTTACATGGTATCAGAGCTATAGTTCCTCTCGGAAAATTCTGATTCTTGTGGAAAATTTTGATTCTTGATTTTAGTCCTCTTCTACTTCTTGTTTTGCCTTTCTTGACTCCAGTCTCCTTCCTTTTCTTGTTTTGCCCTTTTCTAATATCAACAAGAATGGTCGTGAATAGAAGTGGAAGCACCATGTTCACTATCATTGATCAGATCTCTTCTTTCGGTGATCAGAATTCACCTTTCCACCTCCATACTTTTGATAGCATTGGCACAATGCTTGTTTCTTGTCTTCTTAATGGAGACAATTATATTCGTTGATAACACATGGAATCTTACACCAAACATCTTGTGTAGACACCCCTCAATAGAACGGGGTCGTTGAGCGCAAGCACCGACACTTACTTGAGATAATAGAAAGGACTTCATGATTCCAAGCGCACCTGCCAATCGATTTCTGGGGAGAAAGTATCCTAACAGAAACTTACATCATTAATCACTTGTCTACTCCGATTACTTGCTGGGAAATCACCATATGAACTTCTTTTCAACAAGCCTTCTTCATATAATCATTTCAGAACATTTGGCTGCCTCTGTTATGTGAGTACATCCTGACGTGGGTGCGATAAATTTGATGCTCGTGCCACCAAAATGTGTGTTTGTCGGGTATCCTAATGGTCAAAAAGGATATAGATTATATGACTTGACAACCAAGCGGATATTTGTGTCCAGAGACGTGATTTTCTTTGAACACAAATTTCCTTTTGATGATGAAAACGTTTCTTTGGACCCACCTCAACCATAAACCGTGTCTCTAACGACAATCGATGATACAATGGTTGATACAGTTCTTAGTAAAACACCTAGAATTGAACTAGTTTGTGACAGTTCATAGCCCCCCATTAGTTCAGAATTGACCGAACACACTAGTAACATAGACTTAGTCACTTCGCCAACCTCTGAACCTGTTGTTCCTAGCCCTCCAACCTCACATAACCATCGCCCACTTCAATCCAAAAGACCTCCTCCACACCTGGTTGACTACATTTGCCCAACACTTCAGTCACAAACTAACTCATACAGCACCCACCACCCAATCTCCAATTTTTTATCTATGAATTCAATCCCCCCTAGACAACTTGAATCGTCTTGTTATGATGAAACCAACAAACATGACTATTGGAAACAAGCCATGTCCCCTAAACTAGATGCCCCTGATCACACCCATACCTAGACCTTGACTAACCTACCACCGGGAAAGACTCCCATTGGGTGTCGTTGGGTCTACAAAGTCAAGTGCAAATTTGATGGAACTATTAAGCGTTACAAAGCCCGCTTGGCAGCAAAAGGCTATACTCAAACTGAAGGCATTGATTATATAGAGACATATGCCCCAGTTTCTAAGCTAATAACTATACACTTCCTCTTTGCTCTAGGTGCATCCCGAAATTGGGAACTACATCGGATGGACGTAGACAATGTGTTCCTGCATGGTACTCTCCATGAATAAATCTACATGGTGCCTCCACCAGGACTCCTGCCTCCTAAGGATCAGTGAGTCTGTCGCTTGAACAGATCCATTTATGGTCTCAAGCAAGCCTTGTGCAATTGGCTTAAAATTCTAGCTCATGCTCTTCGCCAACGGGGATTCAAGCAATCCATTGCTGATAATACTCTCTTTACTTCAGTACAATCAGGAAGCATTCTTGTGGTACTTGCATATGTTGATCACTTGGTGATTGTTGGAAATGACCCAACCCACATTTTTTCTCTTAAGGACTACCTATGGCAGTGTTTTCCAATCAAGGATCTTGACATTCTTCAATATTTTCTTGCCCTTGAGATCTCTCAGTCTTCTTCTGGCATTTTTCTCAATCAAAGGAAATATACCCTTGACATCCTTCAGGATGCAGGCATGCTAGGATGAAAACCTAGTATGTTTCCCATTGCACAACAACATCATTTGGGACCTAAATCTGGTGAACCAATTGCTCAACCCAATCAATACAGACGACTTGTGGGTCGTCTTCTCTATCTCACTCTTACGAGACCAGAAATCACTTATTCAGTTCACATTCTAAGTCAATTTATGAGTGATCCTAGACAACAACATTTGGATGCTGTAGTACACGTCCTCCGATACCTGAAGGCTACACCTGAGCAAGGTATACTTCTTCCAGCTGATTGTGACCTCCAATTGTGAGCTTATTGTGACTCATATTGGGTTGGTGGTTGCCCAACCACTCGGAAATCCATCATCGACTATTTCAAAACTCTTGGACAATCTCCTTTGTCATGGAAGAGCAAGAAGCAAGCAACAACGGCCCACTCTTCTACTGAAGCAGAGTACCGCGTAATGGCAGCCGCCACCAGCAAACTGTTATGCCTAAAGCAAATCTTCTCTAATCTTGGTCTCTCTCATCCACAACCGATGCAGTTATACTATGACAACAAGGCAACACTCCACATCGCTGTCAATCCGGTATTCCATGAGCGCACCAAACACAATGAAATAGATTTCCACTTCATACGAGAACACCTTCAGTCCAAAGCTACAACTACTCATCTACCTACATCAGCTCAGCCTGTAGATATCTTTAGTAAAGCAGTTGGCCAAGATAGATTTGTATCTTTATTACCCAAGTTGGGAATTTTTAACCCTCATGCTCCAACTTGAAAGGGGAATAGGAGAATACCAAGTTGACGCAAGTTGCGATGAAGCAACTTGCGATGAACCTGACTCCTGCGATAAAGCTACAGCTGCAATGAATTTCTGCAATGAATTTCACTCTTGGGAACGAATTTGTTCCCTTTCGTTAATTGGTTACGGATTTGTTTTGTTTGTTCCTTTGTATTTTCCATGCCAGCCTCTTGTAATAAATGCCTATATATACTTGATTATTTTAATGAAGATGAATCACTTTTTTTCTTCGTCAATTCCATGTCTCTGAGTTTTATAGAGACCAGTTCAAGAGGAGGAAGAACATGAATAGTAAGTTCTATCTCCTTTCTCAATTCGATGAAAAGGGGCAATTTGGTCAAAAATCTTGCTTACTGTTTTTATAATATATTTCAAAATGCATCGAAATTTGCAAATTCATGAAACTTTATTAATATTTTTCAAAAAAGCCCTAACCAATTGGAAATATAACTATTTTCCTATTCTTTCACATTAAGTTTCATATATAAGGTATATTCTCTCATTAAATGCTATACTTGAGATATATTTTTTGCATAATTAAATTCTATTAATTGAATCCATAGCATTAATTTAAATAGTATAAAAATAAAGATTTTGAAAAGTAATTTGAAAAAAAAAACATTTTCTTCCCTCCTCGTGGTGGGTAAACAATTCAGCCATTTGGGGTCAAATGGGCCATAATTAAATAATAAAAAATTAAAAAAATATATAATATATAATACAGAAAATAAAAATAATTGGGCATATCCCAAATATTGTATATTCATTATACTAAACAAAATGTAAGAAGTATTTTTATTAAGGAAAACTGGAATAACAAATTTAAAATCAACCTAAAATTGAAATGAAATCATAGTCAAATAATAATATTTTAAAAAATAGAAAATATAAAGAATCACAAAAATAAAAAGTAGAGAAAAAGTTGGCCACATATCTAATATTATATATTTATACAAATAAAATATTGGGTACATCTTTAATATTATACATTCATTATATTGAACAAAAATAAGTATTATACATAAGAAATAATTTTGTCAATGATGGAAATGTAATACAAAATTTTATGTCAACCTAGAAACCAAACTATTTTTATTTTTGGGTGGTGAGTTAGTGGTTTGAATAAACTGGATCAATTAATAATATGATAGTTAAATAATAAAAAATGTATAAGTAATCAAAAGAATATATAAAAATTATATATTAATTATATCAAACAAAATTATGTGTGATAAGTAAAAATTATTTATATAATGTAGATGAAATATGTAATTTAAAATTAATCTAAAAACAAAGCTATTTTCTGATCTACATGGTGGGTAAATGATCCAAAATTTCAAAGAAACTCATGATGTCAAAACACAAAAAATGAAAAAGTACAGAATTTTGTCAAAAACATTTGGGAACATTTCTAATGTTATATATTCATCATATTAAATAAAAATAGTTGTTAAAATAAAAATTGTTTTTATTTATAACAGAAATGGAATAAAAAATTTAATAATAATAATAATAATAATAATAATTGTTATTGTAATTTAAAATTTTCATGTGCAATGAACATGTGCATTTACTACAAGCATTTAAGTTAATTTTTAATTATAGTGTTACTTTTATTAAATTTTAATTTCTATCTTAACTATGATATATATAAATTTTGAGTAATTAATATGAAGAAATTTTAGTGTAATTAATTACAAGTAATTAATATGATAAATTTAATTAAATTACACAAGTAATTACTAGTGTAAGTTAAAAGACTTAAACCCTATTCGTTTGTTTTAAAAGTTTAAGAATATTACCATCCATCCACTATATTTAAGTACATTAAAAGTTGTAAAATATATTATATGTAGTATTTATATAACCTATAGTATATATGTATATGCCATGTCATCATGGTTCGACCCCGGTTGAACCTCTGACCCATGAACCACTCCCTTCTTTGATTCAATGATCGGTCTATTTCTCTGAACATTGATTATAATCTTTATTGTAATACTCAATTCCTAATATTATTAACTAATTATATTAGTTAATTAACTTATGTAAAAATAGTTAATGCTATTATTATTTAATAACAATACCACCTTGTATAGTTCTTGTTTGGCCCAAGCTATGTGTTTTAGTGAAGAAATCTAAATGACTAAAAATCTTCCACATGGCAAATCTTCCACGTGCCATGGTGTACAAGCATATTTACCATAGAAGGTCAGAACTTCGAATTTCCCTAGTATCAATGGCACGTGAGGAAGCTTGAGAAAGGCGTACCCTTGTATTTCTCTCTCTCTCTCTCTCTCTCTCTCTCTCTCAGTTTCTAAGCCGCTTTTGCGTTGAAGGTCCTGAAGAAGATGGTTCACTTTGAGTTGGTCCAATCTCCTCATGAACCTCATCCTCTTCTCATGCTTCCACTTTGGACACCAAATATTTTGCCATACAGTACCACATCCTAGACAATCTTTCACCTGTAGAATATAAAAATTGCAAACTTAAGCAGTTTACCACACACAATATCTGGCTAGAATGATAAGAGAACAAGTAAGCTTATATAAGATGGACACCCTTTTTTTAGAGAATTTCTTCCTTAAATGATATCTTATGAATTCGAATAGTGCATCTTCCATTTTGACAACAAATGCCCCCTCTCTAAAGTTTGAATTGAAAAATAAGCAAAGGTAAAATTGTCATTTTACATCTTCATTTAGTAATGCTTATTTGATAAAAATACATAAAAGTACTTCTTTTGTTCAATAATTGGAAAACAAACTATATCAAAAATGTTATTTACATCTTTCATTTAATGCTTATTTATACTATTATTAAAAGTGTAAATAATGGTGTGAAACTTTTGTTCGACTAAATTACCCCAACTTTTGAATTTGGTTGTTGTCTAATTTTAAGGATGGAAATGTAATTTGAAAAACCACTTTTCTCCTTATTCATATCCCTTTCATTAAGTCTTATATTTAAATTATTAAATCCCATTAATATTCATTGAATCATTTTTTGACTAGAATACCCCTGTTTTTGAATTTGGTCTCTCTCTAATTGTGAGGAAGAAAATGTAATTTGAGCTACTACATTTCTCCTCATTCAATTCCCTCTCATTAAGTCTTATCTCAAGGTATTAACCCCCCATTCTTAAGGTATTAACAAATAAATTCTATCAATTAGATCTATATCCAACACTTTTAATGATATAAAATACATGTTTTTTTTTTAAATTTACCCAAAAATAAAACTATTTTTCCATCATGGTGGCAAATAAGTAATTCAACCATCTAGGTCAAGTGGGCCAATCCATAATGTCATAATTAAGTAAAAACCTTAAAATATAAATAAATAACAAATATAGAAAATTTGAGCATATCTCTAATGTTTTATATATATTAATCATATTAATGAAAAATAAGTATGATAAATAATAATTATTCCTATTGATGTTAGAATGAAATATAAATTTAAAACCAATCCAAAAATAAAAATTATTTTTGTAATGGCAGGTCAATAATTCAGCCTTATTAGTCAAATTTGTCAACCCTTGATATAATAAAAAATAAAAACAGAAAAATATAAAAACACAAAGACATTATGTAATAATACAAAATTTTACAAGTAACATTTAGGGCCTGTTTGTTTCCTCTTAACTCTTATCTCTTAAGAGGAATCTTTTAACTTTAGGAGAAAACCGGTTGCTCATTTCCTCTTATCTCTTATTTCTTAAAGTGCAATCATACAATTTTTTGTTTTCCAATGATACCCCAAAAAAGACAAACAAAAACTCCCATATATGGGGTCAAAATGGACATTTGATAATTTTTAGAATTCAGAATTCAAAACAAAATTCTCTGCATTTAGAGTTCAGAGGAAAGAAAATTTTACCAATACCAATATACCTCTTAATGTAATTATTGCATTTTCAAATGTTAGACTCCAGAGCAAACGAACAGACCCTTAGGAACCTATATAATATTTTATATTAATCATATTAAAAAGAAATATGATAAATAATAATTGATTTATTGATATTGGAAATAAAATATAAAATTTAAAACCAACCCAAAAAGGAAATTGTTTTCCTAGTGGCGGGTCAACAGTTTAACCTTCATATTAAAATTTAGGCATGATAAACAAGAATTGTTTTTATTTTTTATTGATGATATAAATAAAATACAAAATACAAAACTAACCTAAAAATGAAATTGTTTCCCTTTTTGGTGGTAGATAAATTCAACATTTTAGGTCAAATGTGTCAACTCATGAGGTTATAATTAACTAATAAAATTTTAGAAAGATAAAACACAAAAATATACAAAAAATATATGAATTATGTAGAAAATATTTGGGCATATCTCTATAATAATGAACCATAATAAGTTTGACAAATAATAATAATTTTAATTTATAAACATAAAAAATATAAAAATAATTATAGAAAATTTTGGAAACATAATATATACTATCATCATCACAAAATTTGTCATGTGCAAAACACACACACACACACACACACACACACATATATATATATATATATATATATATATGTGTGTGTGTGTGTATGTATATGTATATACTAGCCTCTTAGAATGAAAAAAGAACCAAGTCATTGGCCATATTCAGGGCTTGAATGCTTAAACCCCACCCATCCAACCAAAACACCATGTATAAACAAGACAATAAGAATAAAAACAGCAACAAAAGGAAGTAAAGATAAGACAAAAAAAATGAAAGAAAACTAACATCAACTACAATTACACATAGACAATAATTCGTAGAAATTAACATTGTAGAGACTGATAACAAACTTGGATCCTTGGGAGAAGAGGACAATTAGAGAAAGATACAACAATGCTAGGCAAAAAGTGTAGAGTGTTGGTGCATGCCCACTCCTTATTTTATTAGACTAAACATAATATAAGATGAAAGGACCCTATTACCCCTACATCACTAAAAGTATTGATTATAACACTTCCCCTTAAGTCGGTCATAAACCCCAATATATATAAAATATTATATTTATGTAAATATATACACAAATATATTTTATTTTATTTTATATTAAATCTTTATACAAAAAGATTAGTTTATAAATAGTAGACAAGGCCATTCCAATCCTAGAATGAAGCCGATACGTTTAAACATTCTAACAGTTTCACTGCTCTCAATGGCAACTATTTTGATGCATTGTTCCAACAAAATCATGAAGTGGAATTGTTTCGCCGATTTCAAGTAAGACATGATTTGAATTTGTCGTCATTTATAGTAAAACCAGGCACTGAAATTGTTCTAACAAGCTTCGATTAAGAGTCTGGTTGCATACTTGCAATTGCATGGACAGCGGTACAGATAATCAGCTTAATTAAAACATTATATTATATTATCAGCTTAAAAGAAGATACAGATAATCAGTTGAGGGGTAGTTGACAGAGTAGGCTTTGGTAACCAGTTCATGAAGTACTTTTCGAAAAGTGCTTTTACAAAAGTATTTTTATAAAAGTACTTTTACAAAAGCACTTTTCCAAACTTCTACAAATGTACATTTATAAAAATGCTTTTGCGAAAACAATTTTACAAAAGTACTTTTATAAAAGCACATCTACAAAAGTACTTTTATAGTCTATGAAAGTACTTTTCGAAAATGCTTTTATAAAAGTAATTTTACAAAAGAACTTTTCCGAAGTACTTTCAATAAAGAGCTTTTGTAAAAGCACTTTATGAAAAATATTTTTATCTAAGTACTTTTACGAAAGTGTTTTTCAATGCTAAAAATGCTTTTATATATTTTTTGATATTTCATTCAGTTTGAATTGAATCCAATCCAATCTAATTACATTTTAATAGATTGGATTGGATTTGGTTTGTATTGTATTTGGACTGGATTGGATCCAGTACATTTATAAGTGGACTCTCATTGGACTGAATTGGGTTGGACCAAATCCGTCCAATTGAATTCAAAACATATGAACCAGCTACCCGATTCAACGATGGCATGAATGAACCGTCAGTATAAATGCAGAATTGGGATTCTTCTATTTGTTGAATACTCCATATTTTCCTTGTCAAGGGGGAATATGTACAGAGATAGTTGTCTATTGAATTCAGAACAGATATGGGATCTGGAGAGATATTTTCATGCAACATCCTGTTCCTTGCATCCCATATCAGTCTAAGTGCAACCATAACTCTTTGGAAAAACAGCATTTTCTGCACTTTTGACAGGGTACAAGGAAGATTTTGTACCAGTTTTGAATGTATGTATTCACTAAGTCTGCAGGGGAACCTTGCACGTTGAATCCCACCTGTAATCCATCCCAAACTGCCCTTGCAAACAGGCAAAAGAAAAATCAATGATGGGTTGTTTCAGTAGCTTCATTGCAATGCAGGATTCTTAATTCCTCTTTCTTCCTTTAGAAACTTTAATTTATCTATAGTGAGGACAGCTTCCACAGAAATATGTGGAACCTAAAAGGATTTTTTTTTTTATTCCATATGAGTTGCCATGGTACAAGTTGTTGTTAGGAAGTTGCCCATTCCATATAGAAACAAGTAGTTTAGGCTGATTTTACTAACGTGCGTGTGTGAGGGAGAGAAAGAGTTTGAATGTCTCCATACGAGCTAATCATGGTATAAGTGAGAGGTAGGTTTAAACTTTCAATATTTCTACAATTGTGCTTGAAAGGAAGAGTTGAAGTAGAAGTTGTTTATCCCATCAACCATCCAAATGGAGCAAATCTTTTACATTCGTTATAGTGGAGTTGTTAACAAATGTTTAATTTAACTTGTATGGTGTTTGGAAGCGTGAGTGTTTTTTGGGACCGATTTTTAAGAAAAAATGCTCATGCTTTTAAGATCCATTTTTTACAAAAAAAACGATTCTGCCACGTAGGCAGTAAGCAACACTATGTTGTTTGGTAAGGTGATTTTCATCACCGTTTTTCATGTATGTACTGACAGATAAACACCACATAGGATATACATTAATCAATCATTGGGAGAAAGGATTCACAAAATTTTGGCGTTTCATGCATCAGTGGGGTCCCAATTTTTAAGGCATGCCCGATTTTTTAATAATCAGCTGAACCAAACAATGAGATAATGGGCGTTTATTGAAACGCCTATATGGATCCAATATGGCACTGCTTTTTTTAAAAACGGCCACGATTCCAAACATAAGATAAATGAAAGAAAACAGTAAGAGATAATAATAGGAGAGAATCATTAATTGTTGGTGAAGAACTCCATGCACGTCAGGATTCTTATCGTTATCACCCCCTTCAAACGCAGCGGGGCCAGCGGTAACACAAAGTGTGGATATGTACTTTACATGGAGAGTGCCAAGGTAGGTGCACGAGCAGTTCGAATTTCCTGCTAACTTTTTCTTCCTCTCTTCTCTACCAACCCACTCAAATCAGGTCACCTGTCCCTATCTGTTCAACCTCTCAACAAATATCCAACAAAGATTAATCCTCCCTTAATTTTATTTTTTATGCATTAATCTTTTGGGAAAAGATTAGCAAAATATCCGAACTGGGGTTAGGTCTGTTTTATCTTTCTGATTCGACACTTCACCCTTCCTTTGTTGGTTTTCGGCACTGCCGTCTTCTGCAAATAAAGTTGCATTTAAGTGGGGTTTCTGGCCGAGACCGAATCAGCCCCCACAACTTCCCATGACACATCCCCGCCGAATATTAGGAATATTTCTCAATGATGACATCATCATTCCTGATATTATTATTGGGAGATGTTTCCAATTCACGGGCGGGGATGTGCCGTGGAAGGTTGTTGATGGAGTGCCAGCTCGTGACCAGCCATGCTAGATCCGTTTTAGGGAGGAATTCATATGCTAGATATCCATCGTCGGATGAGGGGCATCGAAGACTTCTACTTAGTATCGAAGACTGTTATTTTACTTATTCTACAATTTGTCCTTAGACACATTATAAATACTTCTTATGTTTTAAGTTTTAAGAACAACAATAATATTTTCTTTATCAATTCATTCTACTGTTCTATTGAAGTCGTACGTTGAGTTTCCTTCGTGAGTGAGGTTGGTCTCTCGACCAACATTCGGCCGGAGGGTTCGCTTGTGCAACCATTGCTGTTCGAGCAACTCACGCTGCGTCAGGTGGTACCAGAGTGGGAGTTCGCCCAATTAGATAGCCAACCAAGACGGTAGCAGTCGCAACCAACCCCGTGACGGAGATCAGGGGTTACAAGTTGTTTGGAGAGCAATTGAAGAGCAGCGAACAGCCACTCGTAACATTGAGCAACAGTTGGCAGAGATCGCTGGACAACTACGAACTGTGTTGCGAGAGGATGTTCCAAGGAATGGGAATAATACATTGAATCAAGTCGGAAGAGACTGTTAGACAATTTTGTATGCCCTTAGCTTCAATCAGAATGATGTACTTTATAAGTTTATTGTAAATGAATAAAAGTACATATTTGATTCATGTTCCCTTGGTATGTTTCTGTGTAATACCCTTAAACTGGACACTTAATGAGACTCGTGTTAGTTTAGAATGTTCACAGCCAGTGGGTCGATCTGGGGAGACCTATCCTGATAAGGCTAACACTGTTGTGCCACCAAGTCGGTTGGGGCGGCTTGTCTAAGCTACTAGAGTGAGACCCTAGGCACACACAGTGTAGGATTGATTGAATCTTTGAACTAGACCAGATATCCAGTATTGCCCTAGACCATGGAGATTAATGGGCAAAACTAGAAAGTTACACCCGACCCCTAGACTCGATTATGATATTGCACAAGGTGTCGGATTGGGCTGTCTTTGATGTACCAATCAGTGAGATCCTTAGCGGGGGGTCAAAACCTGGGTATGTTGGGGCAGTCTGAGAATTCATTTGAGTGGGTGATCATAGTGACAGAATCAGCCCCTTTGTCGGACAAAGGTAATGATCGGGGATGCACTCTCATTGATGGAAACCAAGACTGCTGGCAGCCGATTTCAATCGTTGAGATTTGTTTTGCAAAATATATTTTATATGAAATATAAAAGTGTATATATTATGGTTTCTAAAATGTTTGCAAAAAGTTTTAATTCCTGGGATCCATATAAGCAGAGAGTGCAACACTGTTCCTTACAGCCAAGGGAGAGTGCAACACTGTTCCTTGCATCTGCCCACAGTCCCTAGGTGTTACAAGGTGGCTTGGCCCAGGGACCACTTAGGGTAAGTGTTGGGCCCATAGAGCCCATTTGATGGGTTTCAGGTGGTGCACTGTCCATAATAGTGTATTCGGCCAGGCCTTGTAACAAAGGCTGGGCCGAGCCCATGTGGCTGATGTGTAGATCAATGCTTGGATCCCATGCTATACAAGGAAGCCTAATTGGGCAGTAGTTAGGAAGGCTAAGTGAGCACATAACCTTAATGGGCCTTAAGCCCACTTCGAACTGGGCTAATTTAATGAGCTAAATATGGGATGAATTCTGAGATGGATTAGCAGATAGGATAGGGTCTTAACCCTATCCACTCAGAGAGTTCAGATCTGAATGTGATTCAGATCTAGAAACCTCCTAATGAGATTAGGAGAAGGCTAATCTAATCTGCAGATAAGATAAGGGTTTATCCTTATCACCTAAAGGGATGTCTAATCCAAATCAGATTTGGATTAGCAAGTCCTAATTGGATTAGGAGCTGATCCTTTAGGGTTACAAGAGAAGGAAGGGGCGGCAGCCTTTAGAAGACACATTGTTCACATCCTCTTGAGAGCTAAAACCACAGAAGAAAGAATTAAGCAACCCTACAGAATTCTTTCTTGTCGCCTGCTTCTTCTTGTTGCCTATCTTGCCAGTTCGATCTCCAGTTGTGGGAGAAGTCAAGATTTGATCTTGATATCAGTTCTTTGTGAAAGGACTGATAGGAAGCTGTGCTCACGTGCCATCCTTCTGTTTCATGCGAAGGACAAGGTTCTTGGAGAAGAACACTGTTGATTCTGATCCATCCTGCACTATGCCATCTTCAGTGGGAGCAGTCTTTGGATTCTTCCTTGGGCGTGAACACCTCCATTGGGAGATATTGCTTCTCCGTATCAGGTATAATTCTCTCCTACTGCTTTTGTTAAGATCTGGTTCAGTTTATGGTTCAAGATTGATCTTTGAAAATATGATTTTCTAAATAGGGAATTCGATTCCCATTAAAGGGAGAGAAATTTTTTTTTGAAATTCGCCCACCTTATTCCGCAAGATTTGGGCGTCCATACGATGGATCTCTCACCCCTTCAGTGGTATCAGAGCCATGGTTCAAATCTTGAACCAATTTGTTTCAGATCTGAATCTACGCAAATGGGCAGAAGGCGTTCTACCCGATTTGTGCGGATAAGGGTTTTGGGAAATTTGTTCCCAAAATTATGGGCGAATAATCTGAAATTAATTTTTACATAAATCTGATTATTGTTTAGAATTATTCTTTATGATTTTCTTGGTTTATGGGTTGTTCGTACAATAGGAGATCGAATTCTTGATTTGCGCTGGGAACCTGTGATTTTGCAGTTTATGGATTGTTTTATTTGGTCTGTAAAATAATTTTTTTTTTTATTTTTAGACTGAATGTAGAGGTATTCGATCTGATGTAATTATTAATAGAAATTAGGATTTCTATTTATGTTATTTTTGGATCGAAGATGGCAGCGCAAAGAAGGAGATCTCGCAGAAAAGGAGATTTCGCAGATGGGAGAATTGCAATCTGCGATTTGCAGTTTATGAAACTGCAACCTGTGATCTAACCTCTGTTTTGCAGGATGGAGTGTGCGAACAGCCCTATGAGACTGATTATTGCTTTTCTTTTGTCAATATTTAATTTCAGATTATTTTCTTGAATTAAAGATTTAATTAAAGATCAAACCCTACACCCATTCGAACCAAGATTGGTTCAAATTGGTTGGACCGAATCTAGAGTTCGATCAAGGCTGAAAGTCAGCCCTAATTTTCCCACTAATAGGCCTAAGGATTGATAATTAATTATATAGTTAATTCGGCCCAACCTGTAAATGCCTAGTTTTAAGTTGTTAAAACTGCTAAAAGCCCACTTTGCGGATAAAGCTATATGGACCGAACTGATTCAACCCTAATTCGGCCCATATACCTAGATAATATTAATGGTTAATATTATGGATTTAAATATGTGCTTCAAATGGGCTTTACAGATAATTAATTGATTGGATCAATTTATCCTTGCATGTGATGTATGGATGTGTGATGTGCTACGTACATGGGCCATAAGTGCTTGGCCCATGCTCAATCGACAGTGGCTCTTGCGCACACCATGGCTGAATGCACATCATTGCCATGGTGTCCCTTTTGGTCATTGGATGACCTCCCTCAGTGGTGGGCCCCACACCTCATGGAGAGGTTACGTGCGGGACCCTAGCCGATTTGGGCCCACCGAAATCTGACTTTATGAAAGTCAGTGGGAGCCACTTGGGTTTGACCTAGATCAAAATAGGGCGTAATTGATTGTTCCCTCCAGTTAATATGAGTGCATGTATTCTGGAGATTCATGTGATGAACTCTCTAAAGGCCTTCCATCATTAACATGAGGATGGGTCATTCAGTAATGAGGAAACACACCAGAAAATGGGCTATCCATTTGCTGTTGGGCTTGTCTGAGTGTTTCATAAGATGATAGGGGCGTCATAGACCGATGTGAGAGGGTCTTCACCAGAAAATGGGAATTCTCTCACGGTACCTTGGCGTTCACGAATATGATGGGTAAGCACTCACTGGACATAAAGGTTTACCTGAAAACGGTTCTGAACCTTGTCTGACAAAGGCCAAAGGGAAAGCTCATATGATGAGTGGATATGATCATTCACAGAAAGGTGGTGGGATTATGCAGCTGAAACAGTTGGCTCCATGCACCCTATGTGATTTCCCACATTTCCAGAGACAACCCGTAGTCTCCGTCACTGAGAAAGGAGGGAAATCTTAGAGATGAATAAATGGGAATGGAACATAGATTAAAATCCATATCTATGTAATGAACATTAATCAAATTAGGTAGTGGACTAATGTTTACTCTTTTATCAGAAAATGGCAAACGGACAATTTGCAAAGCTGCTTGATGACAACAAGCTGAAGGGCCCAAACCATGCCGACTGGTACAGGAACCTTATGTTGGTCTTAACCTCTAAAAAGTTGGATAAGGTAGCCAAGAATCCTGCCCGGATCGTCCGGGAGATAAGGCTTCTGAGGCCCGGTGAAGAGAATACCAAGAATGGGAGGAGAAAAACTCCCTTGCCCACTGCTAAATCATTGCCTCCTTGGACAACTCAATTCAGAGGCAATTCGATCAGATCAAACTTGCTAAGGACATATTGGACAGTCTCAAGACAATGTACGAAGAGTAGAATCGTTCTACTCGGCAGAAGGTCTTGAAACAGTTCATGACCGCGTAGATGTCCAAGGGCCAATAGTTTCACGACCATTGTCTCTGGATGATGGGTAATATCAACGAACTGGAGGCTCTTGGATCCGGGCTGGATCTGGTAATACAGATTGATGCTATTCTCAACTCTCTGCCTCCATCCTTTAATCCATTCATCATGAATTACAACATGAACAAGCTGAACGTCAGCTTGCAGGAACTCAGCAATATGTTGTAGAGGGCTGAAGAATTGATTAAAAAGGATGAGCCCATTGTCTTGCTTGTTGAAACTGGCAAATCAGGCA
Source organism: Nelumbo nucifera (assembly GCF_055504915.1). Taxonomy (NCBI): domain Eukaryota; kingdom Viridiplantae; phylum Streptophyta; class Magnoliopsida; order Proteales; family Nelumbonaceae; genus Nelumbo; species Nelumbo nucifera. The sequence goes on from NC_142649.1 coordinate 29,852,920, forward strand.
AGAAAAGGAAGGCAAAGAGAAAGCCCCAGAAGAAGGCTGCCAAACCCAAGAAGCAGAGGAAGGACAAGGCATCGGATGCCTGCCACTTCTGCAAGAAGACCGGCCACTGGAAAAGGAACTGTCATGCCTACCCGGAATCCAAGAAAGGAAATCTCGAAACTTGTGTTATAGAAACCAACTTATTGGTAGCTTCTGCGTCCTGGTGTATTGACTCCGGGGCTTCAACTCATGCGTGAAACTCACTGCAGGGGTTCAAGGTAAGTAGAAGGCTGAGTGAAGGAGAAGCTACGCTCTACTTGGGGACCACTACAACTGTTGCAGTTGCGTCCTTAGGAACCGTGGAGTTAATTTTTAGAGAAGGAATTGTTGTACTAAGAGATTGTCTTTATGTACAAAATTTAAGGAGAAATTTGATTTCTGTTTCAAAACTGTCTGCAGATGGTTATTCTATTTTCTTTAGTAATACGATTACTATTAAAAGAAATAACAGATTCATCGCATACGGGGAACTGGAGAACGGTCTCTATGTTCTACATCCTTCTCTAGAAACTAACATAACCGAAACTACGTCGGCTGAAATCCCCAAGAAGAGAGTTCGTGATACAGTTAATCCCACATGCCTGTGGCATTACCGACTTGGCCACATCGGTGTTGACCGAATCACAAGGTTGGTAAAGGATGGTCATTTGGATTTTCTAACTATAGAAGATCTTCCCACTTGTGAGCCTTGCCTACGAGGTAAGATGATGAAACGGTCATTTGACGGTAAGCCTGAAAGATGTACAGGCACACTTGACCTTATACATACTAATGTATGTGGTCCCCTGAGTGTTAGGACACGGAATCAACACATGTATTTCATCACCTTCACAAATGATTTTTCACGATATGGTTACATGTACCTAATGAAACACAAGTCTGAATCCTTTGAAAAGTTCAAGGAGTTCAGACAAGAGGTCGAGAAACAGTTAAGGAGAGAAATTAAAGCCCTTCTATCAGATCGAGGTGGCGAGTATCTCTCTGACGAATTCAGGGACTACTTAAAGGACAATGGGATAGTATCACAATTAGCTCCTCCTGCTACACCACAATTTAACGGTGTTTCAGAGAGGAGGAATAGGACCTTATTGGATATGGTCCGGTCACTTCTCATACACTCAAAGTTACCCACATCCTTTTGGGGTTACGCATTAGAGATTGCGATTTATGTGCTGAATCGGGTTCCAACCAAATCGGTTCCGAACACTCCATATGAACTTTGGACCGGAAAGAAACCAAGTATCAGACACTTGAAGATTTGGGGTTGTCTAGCACACGTTAAAAGAACGAGTGCAGACAAGTTGGAATCCAATACCAGTCGTTGCCTATTTGTAGGCTACCCAAAAGGCTTTGTGGGTTACCTATTCTATGACCCGAGTGAGCAGAAGGTGTTCTACAGCCGAAATGCACAATTCTTGGAAACAGATTACATCTTGGACACCCATCGTCAGGAAGTAGTTCTTGATGAGGAGAGCTCAGGAGCAGTGGGAGATGTCCCACAAGTTCCAGGTAGTGACCAACCTAGAAGATCCACTCGGGTATCCATGCCACTAGTCCGTTATAGTTATGACCAGGATAGTTACCTGGTAGAAACCTTGACTAGTGAGGAGGATCCTGTGACTTATGCGGAAGCTATGTTGAACATAGATTCCCAGAAGTGGGTGGAGGCCATGAGAGCTGAGATGGACTCAATGGAGACCAATGGAGTTTGGACTCTAGTAGATCCGCCCTCCGAGGTAAAAGCAATCGGTTGCAAATGGATTTACAAGAGGAAGAAGGGCCCCAATGGTAGAGTTGAGACCTTCAAAGCTCGTCTGGTGGCGAAAGGGTACACTTAGAAAGAGAGCATCGATTATGAAAAAACCTTTTCGCCTGTGGCCATGCTTAAATCCATTAGGATCTTACTAGTTGTAGTAGCATACTATGATTATGAGATTTGGCAAATGGATGTCAAAACTGCATTCCTGAATGGAGATCTTACTGAAGATATCTATATGTAGCAGCCGCAAGGCTTCATTGCTGCTGGTCAGGAACACATGGTATGTAAACTAAATAGATCCATTTGTGGACTTAAGCAAGCTTCTAGGAGTTGGAACATCCATTTTGACTCTGCTGTCAAATCGTTTGACTTCAAGCAGAATCCGGATGAACCCTATGTTTACAGGAAGTACAGTGGAGATAAGATTACCTTCTTAGTTCTATATGTAGATGACATTCTACTCATTGGTATTGATGTAGGAATGTTAACTATAGTGAAAGTATGGCTTTCACAGCAATTCTCCATGAAAGATCTTGGAGAAGCCTCCTATATACTAGGTTTTTTACTCTATAGAGATAGATCGAAGCGAATAATAGGATTATCCCAATCTACTTACATTGACAAAATAGTCAAAAGATACAGCATGGAGAACTCCAAGAAAAAAAATGTTCCTTTCAGACACGGAGTCACTCTCTCCAAGAAGATGTCTCCCAAGACCTCTGAGGAGATTGAGGGCATGAAGGACGTTCCCTATGCCTCTGCCGTAGGGAGCATCATGTATGCCATGTTGTGCACTCGTTCTGACATTGCTCAGGCAATGAGTGTGGTAAGTAGATTCCAGGCCAACCCAAGGCAGGAGCACTGGACTGTTGTGAAAAACATACTCAAGTACCTTCGAAGGACAAAAACGTTTTGTCAGTTATTCGATAGTAGTTCACTACAGATCCATGGGTATATAGATGCCGATTTCCAGTCGGATCTAGATGATAGAAAGTCTACATCTGGATATGTTTTCACGATAGGATCATGTGCGGTTTGCTGGAAAAGCAGCAAGCAGGGGTCCACTGCAAACTCCACGACCGAGGCCGAGTACATTGCCGCAAGTAAGGCTGCTAAAGAAGCCGTGTGGATGAAGAAGTTCGTTCATGAGTTGGGAGTAGTTCCATCCAGCACATCACCCATCCCGTTGTTGTGTGATAACAATGGAGCCATTGCTCAGTCTAAGGAGCCACGAGCCCACTCGAAGTCGAAGCACATCGAGAGGAATTACCATGTACTGCGGAAGATTGTTGGTAGAGGGGACACCCTGATTCAGAAGGTAGCGTCAGCGGAAAATGTAGCAGACCCATTGACGAAGCCACTATCACAGAAAGTGTTTGAGAAACACGTGGAAAGCATGGGACTCTGGCTTGTACTTGATTGGACCTAAGTGCAAGTGGGATCTATTAGACAGTTTTGTATGCCCTTAGCTTCAATCAGAATGATGTACTTTATAAGTTTATTGTAAATGAATAAAAGTACATATTTGATTCATGTTCCCTTGATATGTTTCTGTATAATACCCTTAAACTGGACACTTAATGAGACTTGTGTTAGTTTAGAATGTTCACAGCTAGTGGGTCGGTCTGCGGAGACCTATCCTGATAAGGCTGACACAGTTGTGCCACCAAGTCGGTTGGGATGGCCTGTCTCAGCTGCCTGGGTGAAACCCTAGGCACATGCAGTGTAGGATTGATTGAATCTTTGAACTGGACCAGATTTCCAGTATTGCCCTGGACCTTGGAGATTAATGGGCAAAACTGGAAAGTTACACCCGACCCCTAGACTCGATTATGATACTGCACTAGGTGTCGGATTGGGCTGTCTTTGATGTACCAACCAGTGAGATCCTTAGCGGGGGTCAAAACCTGGGTATGTTGGGACAGTCTGAGAATTCATCTGAGTGGGTGATCATAGTGACAGGATCGGCCCCTTTGTGAGACAAAGGTAATGATCGGGGATGCACTCTCACTGATGGAAATGAAGACCGCCGGTAGCCAATTTCAATCGTTAAGATTTGTTTTGCAAAATATATTTTATATGAGATATAAAAGTATATATATTATGGTTTCTAAAATGTTTGTAAAATGTTTTAATTCCCGGGATCCATATAAGCAGAGAGTGCAACACTGTTCCTTGCAGTCGAGGGAGAGGTCCTCTCTTGTCAGGCAGTGTTTGATCATTATGGGCTGAAAGGTTGAGTGTAAGACCATTGAGGATAATACCTGATGGGCTAATCTTGCATCTGCCCACAGTCCCTAGGTGTTACAAGGTGGCTTGGCCCAGGGACCACTTAGGGTAAGTGTTGGGCCCATAGAGCCCATTTGATGGGTTTCAGGGGGTGCACTGTCCATAACAGTGTATTCGGCCAGCCCTTGTAACAAAGGCTAGGCTGAACCCATGTGGCTGATGTGTAGATCAATGCTTGGGTCCCACGCCATACAAGGAAGCCCAACTGGGCAGTAGTTAGGAAGGCTAAGTGAGCACATAACCTTAATGGGCCTTAAGCCCACTTCAAACTGGGCTAATTTAATGAGTTAAATATGGGGCAAATTCTGAGATGGATTAGTAGATAGGATAGGGTCTTAACCCTATCCTCTCAGAGAGTCCATATCTGAATGTGATTCAGATCTAAAAACCTCCTAATGAGATTAGAAGAAGGCTAATCTAATCTGCAGATAAGATAAGGGTTTATCCTTATCACCTAAAGGGATGTCTGATCCAAATCATATTTGGATCAGCAAGTCCTAATTGGATTAGGAACTGATCCTTTAGGGTTACAAGAGAAGGAAGGGGCGGCAGCCTTTAGAAGACACATTGTTCACATCCTCTTGAGAGCTAAAATCACAGAAGAAAGAATTAAGCAACCCTGTAGAATTCTTTCTTGCTGCCTACCTTGCTAGTTCGATCTCCAGTTGTGGGAGAAGTCAAGATTTGATCTTGATATCAGTTTTTTGTGAAAGGACAGATAGGAAGTTGTGCTCACGTGCCATCCTGTTGTTTCTTGTGAAGGACAAGGTTCTTGGAGAAGAACACGGTTGATTCTACTCCATCCTGCACTGCACCATCTTCAGTGGGAGCAGTCTTTGGATTCTTCCTTGGGCGTGAACACCTCCATTGGGAGATATTGCTTCTCCGTATCAGGTATAATTCTCTCCTACTGCTTTTGTTCAGATCTGGTTCAATTTATGGTTCAAGATTGATCATTGAAAATATGATTTTCTAAATAGGAAATTCGATTCCTAGTTGAAAGGGAGAGAATTTTTTTTTTTGAAATTCGCCCACCTTATTCCGCAAGATTTGGGCATCCATACGATGGATCTCTCACCCCTTCAGAGACAACCACGGTAGGCCAATCGTTGATCCTATACCTCCATTACCCAAGAACCCTATTATTGATGATGATAGCGATGATGAGCTAGAGTTCGGCGTTGCTCCAGTTAATCCCAATGATGGTAGGACTGATAGGAATTGGCGATATCACGACAATTTTAATCGACACCGAAATAATGATGAGCTTAAACTAAAAGTGGATTTCCCTACTTTTAATGGAGATCTGGATATAGAAGGTCTTCTAGATTGGATTACCGAAGTAGATCGCTTCTTTGAGTACATGGAGATCCCGAAAGAAAGAAGGGTGAAACTAGTAGCTTTTCGATTGAAGGGAGGAGCATCTGTCTAGTGGGAATGAATGAGGGAGACTCAGATTAGAGAAGGAAGAGGACCAGTTCGAACATGGAGACGCATGAAACAATTAATAAGAGGTAGGTTTTTGCCTCCTGATTACGAACAATACATGTTTGAATCATATCAAAGATATGCGCAGGGAATGAGGAGTGTGAATGAGTACACCTCAGAGTTTCTGAGACTGGTCGAGAGAAACCAATTATTGATCCTATACCTTCATTACCCAGGAACCCTATTATTGATGATGATAGCGATGATGAGCTAGAGTTCGGCATTGCTCTAGTTAATCCCGATGATGCTAGGACTGATAGGAATTGGCGATATCACGACAATTTTAATCGACACCGAAATAATGATGATTTTAAGCTAAAAGTGGATATCCCTACTTTTAATGGAGATCTGGATATAGAAGGTCTTCTAGATTGGATTACCGAGGTAGATCGCTTCTTTGAGTACATGGAGATCCCAAAAGAAAGAAGGGTGAAACTAGTAGCTTTTCGATTGAAGGGAGGAGCATCTTTCTGGTGGGAACAAATGAGGGAGACTCATATTAGAGAAGGAAGAGGTTCAGTTCGAACATGAAGACACATGAAACAATTAATAAGAGGTAGGTTTTTGCCTCCTGATTACGAACAATACATGTTTGAATCATATCAAAGATATGCGTAGGGAATGAGGAGTGTGAATGAGTACACCTCGGAGTTTCTGAAACTGGCCGAGAGAAACCAATTGTCAGAAAATGACAATCAACAAGCAGCTCGTTATTTGAGTGGTTTGAAGCCCGCTATTCGAGACAAGATTGGAGTCTAGATGGTTATGAGTGTACAGGAAGCGAGGAACTTAGCTTTGAAAGCTGAGTTGATGTCTCAAGAGAAGACCCGGGCTAATAATTATCGACGGTATAGTGGGAATGATAATAGGCATGTCGCGGTAATAGGCATGTCGCGGTGCAACCCCCCAACTCACCTAATGTAGTTAACACCAATAAGGCTGCAACGGGAGGAAGCACTCGAGGTAACACTTCAAACCCTCTTAAAAATATTAATCCTTATGCAAAACCTGCCCCTTTTAAGTGTTTCGAGTGTAATGAGATTGGACATAGGTCTAGTGATTGTCCCAGGAGGAAAGCAGTTAACATAGTAGAAAGGGAGGAGAAAGTGTGAGCCATTAGAGAGTGGCCAACTCCAAAGAATGTGAACGATGTGAGGTGTTTCCATGGGCTAGCAATGTTCTACAGGCGGTTTATTAGACATTTTAGTAGTATAGTGGCTCCCATTACTGAGTGTTTGAAGAAATGTATGTTCTATTGGGGAGAGGAACAAGAGCAAAGTTTTGCTCTAATAAAGGAGAAGTTATGTACCACTCTTGTCTTAGCTCTGCCAAGCTTTGACAAGTTATTTGAGGTCGAGTGTGATGCTAGTGGAGTGGGCATAGGGGTTGTATTATCACAAGAGAAGAGACCAATTGCTTTCTTTAGTGAGAAGCTATGTGAGGCTAGAAAGAAGTGGTCTACTTATAATAAAGAGTTTTATGTTGTCGTGAGGGCATTGAAGACATGGGAACACTATTTGATTGCTAAAGAATTTGTCCTTTACACCGATCATCAAGCCCTTAAGTATCTAAGCAATCAAAAACAATTGAGGAGTGATCTGCATGATAGGTGGTCTGTTTTTGTTGATAAATTCCCATACAAAATTGTGTATAAGATAGGACAGCAGAATACGGTGGTGGATGCTTTGAGTAGACGTGTGGCTCTGATTAAGACCCTTAGCGTTGAGATTGTGGGTTTTGAGTGTTTGAAAGATTTGTACGCTCAAGATGAAGACTTCAAGCAGGTTTGGGAGAAGTGCATGGCCAGGCAACCATCAAGTGACTTTTACGTGCATGATGGGTTTCTTATGAAGGGAGACCAATTGTGTATTACTTGCACATCCCTTCACGAGAAAATCATTAGGAATTTGCATGGTGGTGGCTTAGTAGGACACCTTGGGAGGGACAAGACGATTGAGGTTGTCAAGGGGCGTTACTATTGGCCCAAGTTGAGGAAAGATGTGGCTACTATCGTGAGTAGGTGTTATATATGTCAGACAGCTAAGGGATAGGCTCAGAATACTAGCTTTTACATGCCTTTACCAGTTCCTACTGCTATTTGGGAAGATTTTTCGATGGATTTCGTGTTGGGTTTGCCAAAAAATCCACGAAACATGGACTCCATGTTTGTGGTGGTTGAAAAGTTTTCCAAGATGGCGCATTTCCTTCCATGTAAGAAGACCGCGGACGCAACAACAACAACCAAACTATTCTTCAGGGAGGTTGTCCGTTTGCATGGAGTACCTAAGACCATTACGTCAGACAGAGATACGAGGTTCTTGAGTCACTTCTAGATGACTTTGTGGAAGTTATTTGACTCGTCTTTGAATTTCAGCAGTACAGCTCATCCACTGACTGATGGACAGACATAAGTGGTGAGTCAAACTCTGGGTAATCTGATTTGTAGTATTTGTAGAGAGAGGCCAAAGCAGTGGGACTTTGTTGTAGCTCAAGTAGAGTTTGCCTACAACAATGCAGTTCATAGCTCTACAGGTAGGTTACCATTTTCTATTGTTTATATGAAAGTACCTAACCATGCTTTGGATTTGGTGAAGCTACCCAGGGTACCAAGTCTTAGTACTACAGCTGAGTAGTTGGCAGGTCAGATTCAGTCAGTACAAGAGGAAGTAAAGCAAAAACTTCAAAGAGCCAATGAGAAGTATAAACTGGCAGCCGACAAGCATCGAAAGTACAAGGTGTTCAAAGTCGGTGATGAAGTCATGGTGTTCTTAAGGAAGGAGCGCATACCTGTTGGGAAGCATAACAAGCTAAAGCCTAGGAAGTATGGGCCGTACAAGATTATTAAGAAGATCAATGATAACGCTTACGTAGTGAACTTGCCAAATCACATGGGTATTTCCAAAACGTTTAATGTGGCTGATCTTCATCGTTATTTGCCTGAGGTGACGCTTGCATATCCTGATCATAACTCGAGGTCGAGTCTTTTCCAAGTGGAGGTGAATGATGGAGTGCCAGCTTGTGACCAGCCGACGCCAGATCCGTCTTAGGGAGGAATTCCTATGCTAGATATCCATCGTCGGTTGAGGGGCATCGAAGACTTCTACCTAGTATCAAAGACTTCTACCTAGTATCAAAGACTGTTATTTTACTTATTCTACAATTTGTCCTTAGACACGTTATAAATACTTTTTCTGTTTTAAGTTTTAAGAACAACAATAATATTTTCTTTATCAGTTCATTCTGCTGTT